>NC_056754.1:14970000-15270000 GCF_018687715.1 Carya illinoinensis | reverse complement strand
TGAAGACGGTATACGGCTTATGTGGTTCTGGAATTGTCAATACAGGTTCCAAAGCCAATATTTTTTTCAACTCTTGGTAGCTTCTTTCACATTTCTCAGTCCAAATGAACTCGGCATCTTTCTTGGTCAAAGCAGTGAGTGGTCCAGACTGTTTAAAAAATCCCTTTACAAATCTTCAATAGTAACCTACAAGTCACAAGAAGCTTCGTATCTCATGCATTGTTGTGGGATGCGGCCAGGCCAACACCACTTCAACCTTATTGGGATCTACAACCACACCCTCTAGACGTTTAGAGATATGACATGCCCAAAGAACCTGACTTTATCAAGCCAGAACTCACATTTGCTGAGCTTAACCTATAACTGATGCTCTCGCAGCTTACCCAGTACCAACCGTAGGTGATTAGCATGATCCTCCAAATCTCGGAATGTACCAGAATATCATCAATGAAGACTACTACAAAGGAATCCAAATAAGACCGAAACACCCGATTCATGATGTCCATGAAAGCTATAAGTGCATTGGCTAGTCTAAAAGGAATTACTTTGAACTCATAATGGCCATACCTAGATTTGAAATTAGTCTTTGGTACATGTTTGTCCTTTATCCTCAGCTAATAATAACCCGGTCTCAAGTCAATCTTAAAAAATGTAGCCAAGCCTTGAAGCTGATCGAATAAATCTTCAATCTAGGGTAGTGGATATTTGTTCTTTAAAATCACTTTGTTAAGTTCCTAATAATCAATGCACATTCTGAGGGTACCGTCCTTCTTTTTGAGAAACAATATGGGTGCTCCCCAAGGTGAAGAATTGGGCTAGATAAACCCTTTGTCTACCAGTTCTTGCAACTGAGTCTTCAATTCCTTCAACTTGGTCAGTGCCAACATGTAGGGAGCCTTATGCACATGAGCCATTCTAGATTCTAGATTAATTGCAAACTCGACGTCTCGAACAGAAGGTAACCCAAGGAGGTCATTTGCAAAAATGTCAAGAAATTCTTCAAAAATAGGAATCCCTACTACAAACTTCCTCCCTATTGGTTTAGTTACCACTTGAACTAAAAAGATGTTTGCCCCACTTGCTAAATCCTTCTTCGCTTGGATCTCAAATATGACCGTAGGTCTTGACTTCAGCTTGCTACTTGCAAATTATATATAATCTTCCCCAGGTAGATGGAAACTATCCACCCCGACTCCAACAATTAATACTCATAAAATGCTGGAATAGCCAATCCATTCCCAGAATAATGTCAAATCCAAGCATTTTGAATACTATCAAGTCAGCATCAAGAACCCTTTCTCCAAAATCTAATGGGCAGCCTAGGCAAACTTTCAAACATAATACTCTCTCTCTGTTCGGTAACCTTATGGCCATGGACTGCAGTAAGGGCTCTGTGATTAAGTTACACATAAGAGCAAAGGTAGCGGATACAAAGGATTAGGATGCCCTCGAATCAAACAAGGTGTAAGCATAAAATTTATGCAAGCAAACTCTCGAAGAGACAACTACTTCAATGCAATTTCAAGAATTTAAAACACACCACAATCAAATAGGTTGGATCAAGCTCATACCTGTGATGACCCTTGCATCATGGGTCTCTAGGGCCTCATCATCGACTTTCTCGGGTGTCAGAGCATACACTCGAGCTTGCACAGCCTGCCATTGGTTTGGCCTTCCTTCACGCTGTCCTCCTTTACCTCCTTGCACAGTACTGGGGAAATCTCATGCCTAGTGGCCTTCCTGATCACCATTGAAGCATTGAGTCCTACCCTGGCGACAGTCACCTTCATGAGATCTGTTGCATCTTCCACATACTAGGGCTTGGCCCCCCATACGGACACCCTTAGATGCCTGTGGTCTCGCCCGGTCCTTGAAGCACTAAGTCCCACCCTGGTGATAGTCACCTTGGTGAGATCTATTGCATCTTCCACATACTAGGGCTTGGCCCCCTATATGCATACCTTTAGATGCCTGTGGTCTTGCCCCAGTCCTTGACACAAAACTACTTTTTGCGGTGACCCAAAACTGCTTCCTTCTTCGGAAAACTATGTCTTTTCTGGCCCGGTGGGGAGCCTACTACGCTACCATCCTCTTGCTTAGCTATAGAGGCCACCTCAACCAATCTCTAGAAGTTATGGATTTGCAGACAAGCGACCTGCCGGAGAATCTACTAGCACAACCCCTTCTGAAACTGTTCGGCCCGCATCTCCTTAATGGCAATGAGGTGAGTTGTAAATCTACCGAGTTTCATAAATTTAAGGGCATATTACTCTACCGACATGTCACCTTGCACTAGGCTATTGAACTCTCTGGCCTTCTGATGCCTCGCTGAGATAGGAAAGAAGTGATCATTAAACACTTGCTAAAATCATTGCTAGGTCACTACTGTAAGGGATCCTAGTTCCAACTCAAGGAGTTCCCACTTAGTCTCCCACCAGGTGGCAACCTCCCCCTGCAGCATGTAGCTTGCATAAAGAAACTTTTGGGTCTCGGTGCACCCGTAAATCTCAAAAGTGCTCTCTAGATCTTTTATCCATCTTCTAGCTCTGAGCGGGTCTTCCTCACCTGTAAAACCAGGGGTCCTATGGGCAAGGAAACACTCATAGGTGCACCCTCGTTGTTTCTCTTTGGACTTGGAGCTAGAAGTTCTGCTAAAGAAATTCCATCATGCGGTTCAATGCGCTGGCCATGGCATAGTTTCCATCACCCTGTGGTAGTTCGTCTTCAGGAGCTTGACCAAAGGAGTTGTCAGGATGGAAGCTAGGTCGCACCATCTTCGCTTGCACAAATGCAATCCATTATTCCAACTCATTCCTCCACTCCTAAAACATAGCCCAAACATGCTTGGAGAATAAAGCCTAAATTTTTGGTACTGCACCTAAGTGACTTGTGGTTTTACTCATAGCTGAATTGCTTTGATACCACCTGTGGCGCCTTCGACCCCCACGTGTGATTTGGTAAGAGTTTCTATACTGGGGTGATGGCCAAATGGGTCACACATCCCATCCCATCGCAGAGTGAAAGTGTCTGTAAACATGCAATATGTGTACAAGTTAAATATACGCATTGGAAAAATTTAAAGGCAGATTCAACCTAAGTACCAAAAAGTTAAAGTCTACAACCCAATTGAAAGCAAATCCTCACAAAGTCAATATAGTTATCCAACTGATCTAAGTAAAATAAAGGCAAATCTCTCAAATCACAAAATAAGAATACACCAAGTCGTCACTCCTCTGTTGGGGTCGGTCCATCGTACTCAAATCCGCCCTCTGCATCGAAATGTACGGTTCCATGAAACGGAACTGTAGGTGGAAATACTACATGAGATTTTACAATCTCAGTAAGAAAACACAGTCCACAACCAAGCATTTCAAACACAAGGCATACAACCAACAAGAACAGCAACAATGCAAAAAGGCCAAAATACCTTTTTTTTTTTTTTATAAGTTTACACAAAAAATGACAGCAGTTTAACCAGTCATGCCAAAAATCACATTTCCATTTAGATAGTAAACACTTGATTACGATGTGCACCATGGTCTCATCCCCTAGGGATCATCTGCACACTCTAGCTCCCTTTGTCACACCACGAGTAACTACCGTGCATGTGACTTCATAACGAGCGATGTCTAGCTCCGTGCCTAGCATGTATATAACCAGACATCCTCTAGCTCCAGCCAGCAAAGGGACTATAGAGTCATACCAAGAGCATTATCATCTTGTACAAGCCTACTGTTGCTCAACGACAGCCTAGGGGACATCACTCAGTTTTATATGCTCCCGAGTGACCAGAGGAGCTCCACTAAGATAATACCCCATCTAGGCTTGGGGTTGTAATAAGCACGCACCCACAAAATAATTTCTTAATCCTTTTACACCAAAACACAATTTTTTCAATTTCACAGCACAACAAAAAATGCAGAGCATTTATCAATAATATGCAAAAAAAAAAATATCAATATAAAAATGCAAATGTGTGAATATGCAAATATTGGATGGCATGACAATTTACAAACAACACACGGCTCACAAACAAATATCGCCATTGTCTCAAATTCATCCAATACAAAGTTTTCCAACTACGCGTGGTTCCCGATGCTTCATCTGGCCCTTGGCCAACAATTCTATCACCAACTATAATAGAAATTTTTCAACACTTCACAGGGCCCTCAGCCCACAAATCCAACACATCCAAGCTACATAAGACAATTTATCACGGAGTTAGAAATCTGAGGTTTGTCCAGAATTTTACTTACAATGGATAACAAAATTTCTGGATGATTGCACATGTTGTCAAACAGATTCCGTGAGTGCACATGCATGAACATCGAAAGGTGGCAGCAACGGTGGTGGCACGGCGGAGACAGTGGCAGTTTTGGTCAAAACAATGAGATTTACAACTTGGAGAAATTAGAGGATGACATGTATGTTGTGACAATGGCTGAGAGAGGTGGCGTGTGGCAGCGCTAGAGGGGAAGTTTTCCTAAGGCCATGGAAGGGAGATTTGAGGGTGAGGAAGATGGTAGGATACGATTTGAGAGAGGAAGAGAATGCTTTGGAGGTGAGTTGAGCGAGGGGATGCAAGGCCTATTTATAGGCCCTGGGGTAGTGATCGGGGGACGCAACCACAATTGTGATTGGGGAATATGGGTAGTAGAGGAAGACCAAGTTGAGCACACGAGGCCAACATCGACTGGCCTGCGGCGGCGGCAAGTAGAGGAAAAATATAAAAGGAGGGAAGCGAGACTCACGGGGGAGGCAACAATGGAGGCTTATATTGGAGGAAGGGGACCATGCCGACACGTGGAGATGGCCCATTGGTGATGGATGGCGGCAACGCAGCTACCATGCCGAAAGCCTTACGGGTTTACAACGTGGTGGCGCACGGGTTAGGCGAGCCAAATGGTGGTTGTAGGTGGAGGACAAGGAGCTCAGGCTTGTGCAAACGTTATGGTGGTTCGATGAAGGAGGTGGGTGACAATGCAAGCTGTGGTCTGCAGGGGAGAAAATGAAAGAAAAAATTTTTTCAAAGGGGAGAGGGGCATTGTGCCGCACAAAAGGGGAGGAGAGAAAGAGATGGACTTAGGGTTAAAACCTTAGTCCAAAACATAGTGTTTAACAATAGAGGGGGTTGGGCTTGCTTTTGTTGTGGGCTCACCAGCACATGGGTTGGGCCAGGATTCCTCACTTCTTACACACCAAAAATTAATCCCACAACAATAATTACTACTCGATTTAGAATATTATTAATACATATATGTGTATGAATGAAAATTGTGTTATACTCTGTAAACATGCATGTAGCTAGCATATTGATTTTTATTTATATCAAAAGGTCCAAAAAGTAATAGGGCTTGTGAGCTAAAAAAAAAAAAAGGCCAGATTCACAAGTTTTACTAGTGTGTGCTTAAAACTATTTAGTGAGGTTTGAATGGTGAGTTGATATGAAAATTGAATAACATATTATTTTTAATATTATTATTATTTTAGAATTTAAAAAAATTATAATGATTATATGAAATGAAGTGAGATGAGTTTTGTACTCAAATGGGGTTTTAGTCACCCAGGCCAACTGATTAGGAACCATATTTTTCGCATTATCTTTTTGTTTTCTCTTTCTCTAACCTCCCAAATGTTCTCAACAAAAGAATATGCAAACAAACAAAACTATAGGATTATAGAGTTATATACAAGTAGGAAAAATATAATTGCAAGCATAATTATACACTAATCTGTGTACTAATGTGATGTAATTGGTTAAAAAGTAGATTTTATTAAAAATAGTATTAATTTAAATTTGAAGTATGAATGAATCAGTATTGATACACAGATTAATACGCGACTGTGCTTATATATAGCAAAACTCATAGAAGTATAGTGCTAGGGACAACCGTCCCGTAACATAGAGAAAAAAAAAATGCGGGATGGGAGGGAATTCGTTCATTTTGAAGAAACAGAGCAGAAACCACCAAAACCAGAGAAACCTCGTGGTGGGGAATCTTCTTCCGTCGTTGTCGCCGACATTTTTTCTTGGTTTTAGCTGGGTTCTTTCATCGGTATTTCTGGGTAAGAGAACAGGAGCTCTTTTCTTGTTTGTTGTTATTCTTGCACTAGACATTAGTGGAACCATTTTCGCATATATGGGTTGTTGTTCATTTCTGGGTTGTTGCGCATTTTTGTTGCTCATTTCTAGGTTATTCTTTTTTGCTCTTTACTAGACATTGTTTGTTGTTATACAGAGACCATTTTCTGGGTTGACATCTTTGCCTTTGCTGGGGTGTTTTTTAAGCTTGAGTTTAGTTGTAAAGGTATCTCGTCTGTCGGTGGAGGAAAAATAAAAAGAAAAAGAAAGTGGATCCCATCCGTTTGTTCATTTGCTGCTATAAATTTAGGGCATGCCCAAGTAAAGTGGAAAAATAAACTAACTTGAGGGCATTTGGTAGTATATGGTATTATAAGTTATGTTTATAAACAGAAATGCAGAAAAAGGATTGAGGTTTTTCAATCCCAAACTCCAACAGCCTTTTGATAAAGAAAAATAAAAAGAACATACTCCACTAGTTAATACACAAGAAAATATTGTTCTTTATTCTAAATTTTGTCTTTTTTAGTCACATTTATAGACTCGAATAGTTTCTTCTTTTCCTTTTAATTGATTTTTGACTTATGTTAACTATTGCTTTCATAGACTATTGAACTGAAAGTATCAAGTTTGCTTCATGTTTTGCTCCTGAATGACATGCACCAAAATAATGGAGCTTTGCTATTTATGTCTTTCTTGTTAGACGTTTGAATTTATGCTTGGTTAACATGTCTGCCATGGCGATAAATGCATGCCTTATGTGAGACCTATTTCTTTCTATAGAACCAGTCTGTTTAAAACAAATGTGAGACCTATACCTTGGTTTGATATAATTGATCCAAAACAACCTTAAACCAAAAAAATAATAAAATAATAAAATTAAAAAAATTTTAAAAAATAAAACCAAAAACTTGGTTTGACACAATTGATCCTTGGCCATAAGCCAATCGTGTTGGGATGACCATTTTTATTCTGAAATAGATAGTATTCATTTAGGATAAAACATAGCAATTTGCTTGTTATATTTTTAGAAGTGATTAGATTGGAATGTGAAATGAATTATGTGTGCATGCTACCCATTTTTCAATACAAAGTGTTTGGGGGTGCTTTGAGAGACAACTACAATGGTATCAGCAGCAAGATAATGTTAATTCCATACCTTGATGCTGATTGCAATCATTTATCAGCAAAAAGAGCATCATGGCACAAGGGAGAGAAGCTATAGTTGAAGGAGAGTTCTCCTAGACTTTGTTGAAAATTGAAATGGTGGAGGGGTGATTATAAAATAATATAAACTTAATGGTCTAATTTTGTAAATTAAGTTGATGTCTCGATAATGATTTATATATCAAAGAAGAACCAGATTTTTTCAAATTCTCCATCAGAATTTATGGCTTATTTAATATAAATACAGCCTGGCTATAAATTTGCTTCTCATATGAATTTTGATGTAGGATTTATATATTGTGTTATTCTCAATATCTAACCATTTCTTTTGGGACAATGATTTAAAGAGAAACTATATATCTATTGTAAACGATTATTTCAGATCACACAGTAGGGAATTTCAACCATAAAGAAATTGCTATTTGCTTTCATGACAACTCGGGTACTTATCATGAAGATGAACATGGATTGCTAACTTCTTGTTTTTTTTTTTTTTTTTTCCAGCCATTAGAATAAAATAGTCATCACCTTTGCTGATTAATAAATTGATCCTCACACCAAAAACTGATAACAAAATCAAGCTTCTTTAGAATGCATTCATCTTGTAATCATTTGCTAATTTATGTGTAGTGGTTTTGAAAAATTTAGCATGCATTCATCTTGTAAATTTTTTCCCCAGATGCTATGCAAACTCATAAAGTTTGAAAAACATCATGAATTAATGGTTTTTCCTTTTGCATTGATACTTACAAAAAAAATGAACTTCTTGACAACTATAGCTTAAAAGACTTCAAAACATGACATGGAACCTGCAAGCTGTTTTTATGTTCTTTATACGCTACAAACTCATGTTCATTAATTAGTGTTCTGGTGAACATATTTTGGTGGAGCCATTGTTCTTCATGACAAGATCATGCATTATATTTGTGAAATATAGGAAGAAAACAAATGTCACCAGTTGAACTGTACGTAATAGATTTCTTTATTTGTTGTTGGGGGTCAACTTTGTTTCTTTTTTTACAAGTTTGTACTTATATATTGATCTAAAAATACTTGCTGGTTACACATTGATCTAAAAATGCGACGTCTTTTTGGCAAATATCAAAGCTGGAAAGCACTAATTTTGTCTAATCATGTTCTCTAATAGTTTTTCCTTTACATCCTGTTTTTTAGACCACATCTAGTCAACTTCTTGTTCCCATTAGTTTCTACACATTTTCTTGTTGCTATGTGGGATGTGGCTGTCTGAAATTGTCACAATCCCAGTTTTGTAGCCACAAGGCAGTGCGGATCTAAAGGTTGTTATGGATTTTTTGAATTTTCTGTCTTGCATATGTACCATCACTACAGAAAGTTAACTGCAACCTGAAATTACCTAGTTAATTGCATGCAGTGTTGATTATTATATATATGGTCAATATTGCTGAATGGTTCAAAAGGTTTGTTGAGTCCCAGACATTGGTTTATTTTTTCTAGTCATGTCTCCGTCTGTGTCTTACTAGTTTTTCTCCTACATCTATTAATTTATTATTGATCTTGATTTAAACTACTTATGCAAGCTGACAGATAAATGGTTTGAAACACAATATTGTCATTGGCATTATATATCTTGGGGGCAAGTTAGCTAAATATCCCAATTGATAGGAAAATCTTCCCTTTGATTTTCGATATTTTTCTTGTTTGCAATCAACAAGAAATAGTGGTATCAAAAAGATGTTGTAACTCTGAGTTTGCTTCATAATATAAGGAAAAAGAAACTTTTTCTCCAGCATAACTCTAATATCCTTGCGACTTACTACTCTAATTCACACTCCCTTTAGTAATTAGCCATTGCTGTACAGAAAAATCCATATAATTGACCATTTATAACAGATTTTTCCCACCAAAACGTCAACAAACATAGCAATTCCAACAAAATATTCCTGGAAATTTGTATTAGTTCACCAGCATAATGCACCAAAATAATTTAAACCAAATTTCAGCTTCAAGGTCTCTGTCTTGCTTTAATCAAAGAGTGTATTTTTGGTTCCATAACCAGAGATTCTCTATAAAAATCGTTCATTTATACTCTTTGATGAATTTTCTCAGCAACAAAACAGATAATCCAATGTTACTATTGATTACTAATACAATTTAACTGAAATAAACAACTTTGTTTCTATTTTTCCAATTGTTTGATTGGTGCAGAGTGACCAAAATGTAACTGATTATTCAGTGAATAGCTCACTTTTCCATTTAGAAAAACCAGAATTGGAGTGGTGATTATGATTTCTATGGGCTTCTTGGCTCTGTTCGCTAGGAAACTGAATCATAACCTCTTTCTATAGAAAAGAGAAACATTATCACTGGAAAGATCTTTTGAGAAGGAACTAAGTGCTAAAGTATGCAGGAAAAAGAGACGGAATAGAGCTCAAATATAGATGGAAGTAAGTGCTAATGTATTTTTTTTTCCTGTAGGTTGTTGCCGTGGTGTGTCTGGTTGGCGGTTGCTGCTTATGACAAAGAGAATATATATTGTTGTGGTTGCCTTCATTCAAGATGTATTTGAGAATATTAAGCGTTTTTTGATGGTGTATAGGGAATATATATTTTAGATTTTGCCTTCATTCAAGATGTATTTGGGAATATTAAGCATTTTTTGATGGTGTACAGGGAATATATATTCTTGGCAATTTATGGTGCCGTGCATTTTGATAATTTGTCCAGTAAAACCTCATTAGAGAAGTTATGGCCTCTAGATGAAAAAACCTCAGAGCCATAGTCCTTAAAACTCCGTACAAAGTAGCAATAAAAAATGTGGTTGGAGTTCTTACAAGAGTCTACACAGTCATACTCCAACAAAAGATTTACTTTGTAGGCTCCAATGAATTTTCACTTTTCTTGATCAATTTTCTGCAGTCATACTTACCAGTAATCTCTACATGAACAAATACCACCTTCTATGCATCCCTTTCTACAATAGCTCGATTTGAAATGTTAGACACGTACTTTATCCAATTATGGAATTCATTTTCAGAGATTCTTGAACACATGTACGAGAATTGTATTGGATAGGCTAAGAAGTCCAAAAGCAATTGCCAATTTCTCACTATGAATATGTACTGCTGCATCCCTCTGCCCTTGCTCTCCATCACTCAAAAGAGTATAATGGTCCGTCACATAACTGATTTCAACTGCCTGTTCATTCAAATATCTTAAGAACCACAATCCTGTGAAAAAGCACCACTTGCCAATCTGGAGCATAAGATGAGAGGAGCATATAATTGCATAAAAGTATTCCAATTCAGCAAACAGCTAACAATGCTTAGGGGACAGGTTGGGATTGTCATGAACTATCACCTCTAGGTTGTCATTTTGGTGTGCGTCCAAAGTAATTCAATACAAAGAAAGAAATTAAAAAAGGGTTCTCCAATAGAAATTAATCAATACAAGGTTAATGAAGTAGTAGTCAAAATTCAACACATATCAAAAGTATACTCCCCCAATAAGTTTATAATATTCAGGGGACCATGGATCTAAGTACATAAAATCCCAAACTCCACATCAAACCAACACTCCAAGGACAGACAATCCCAATGCCAACCTGATGGCACAACACTAATGCCATCTTTTAATGACAACACTCCAAGATGCCCCTCCCTTAATACAAGAGCCTAAAAAAGTTCCTCCCCCTTCCCACCGATTTCACTTTGCAATAAAAGGTCCGGAGCTTCTCTGCAGGTAACATGTTCATGGGTCTTGACATTGGAGTCAAATGTTACTTTCTTTTGGCCCTAAAGCTCAACTCCTTTGCAGACTCACCCCTACCCCTACAAACAAACCCCATCACAACTAATATCAAATACAAAAAGAAATATTCGCAAAAAAGTTATTTTGCTATCAAATTGAAACAATTGGGAAACAGTAAAACCCAAACAATTGGGATTTGATAACCAACCAAACTGGTGAAATCTGTTTGGTGTTGGGATTTTCGGAGGTGCCCTGTATCAAAGAGATAGCAGATTGCAAGGGTTTGTAATCTACAGTTCTTTGCCAAAAAAATTCAGAATTCAATTTCAGTTCTTTTTTCATTCAACAAGAATAATTATCAACTCTAGCTCCGTTTGGCTGATGAGAAAACATAGGAAATTAGAAGGAACCAATCTTTTGAATCTTTAAGAAAATGAGCATAAAGACTCAACTGTGTTACTTTATTAACAAAAAGAAAGACCATTAAAAAATAATAATAGCAAGAAAAAAGCTTCAATAAAATTGATTCCTTTTGATTATGGCCTTGTTTATATTTCCTTGACCCAAAAAACAAACGTAAACGAAGGAAGCTTCAAAATGCCGAAACCCTTTTCTCGTTCCTTTCTGGAGTATCCTCAGCAACCAAACAAAGCGTTAAGGACAAACACGAAATGGACACTGGAACCTAAGCTGGAAAAAAATACTTACTACGTCATCATGGGGATGAAACTTGTTCTGGCTCTATTTTCGTTGTTTCCTCCCATCTTTTGTATGACCAAAGCAAACAAGAAAGCAACCCATTTGAGAAACCTACTTCCCCTCGCAAGAATTCACATAGGGAAGGAAGTTTTGACTAGTCTTCATTGTCTCCATGAAACACAGAGAGAGGGAGAGAGGGGAAGGAGTAAACGGTAGGGAGGAAAACAACTAGACATGAGGAAAGGTCGTTGAGGCTTTTCTAGGGTTTCGGTGCGATTTGGGTGGACAAGATGAAAGGGGTTCGTGGGTTCAAATGGGGTTAATGGCCCTTGGGAACCCATGAGCATGGTTCATGCCTCTTGGGTTCGAGGAGAAGACGAAGACCCACGGAGACTTCGTGGAGAACACGAATAGCTACTGGCTTCGTATAGAAATTTGTCACGACGAATCACCACAACCAATCACTGGCTTCGTTGTCCAGCTCAGTCAGAGAAGCCACTGGGTTCTTGGGGACGACAATGGTTGGGAATGGGGATGATGGTTTCGACTGGGATGGAGGGGGATGGAAGGCTTAGGGGTGTAAAAAAGAACCGATAAATCGGTAAATCGGATCGGACTGGACCAAATCGGTGGCAACGGTCCGGTTTCGAAGTTGGTTTGGTCTGGTATCGATTTTAGTTTTCTTAAAATCGGTCAAAATCGATTCGGTTCTATTTTTTTTTTTTTTTTAAAACCGGACCGAACCGGATCGATTTATATATATATATATATTTTTTAATTATATATATTATATATAAATATTATATATAATATATAATTATATATAAAATAGTTTTGTACTATATGATAAATTACTAATTAATATAATATTAAATTTTAAAATCTTATATCATTTTGCTTATCGTATTTATAGTTATACTAATATTATATAGTGCATATTAATAGTTATACTTATACTATATCACTATATATTATATTATAATATAATATAATATATCATTATATTATATATTATAATATATCATTATAGTCTATAATACAATTATAATATATATTATAATATACTATAATATACTATATTATATATATTATATAATATATAATATATAATATAGTACATTAAAATCAAACCGAACCGGACTGGAAACCGGTAAAATTGGAGTACCGGTTTAGGAGGGTAACCAGTGCGTAATCGGTTTTGAAAAATGTAAAACTGGTACATACCGATTCGGTCTTAAATTTTGTTCAAAACCGGACCAAACCGGACCGGTTACACCCCTAGGAAGGCTGGCTTTCAGAGGGAAGACTATGGGAATGGGGAATGGGGAAGAGGGAGGAAAGACGATGCGAATGGGATTATTTGATAATGAGGGTCTCGTGTGAATTCGTTTGAATTAAACTGAAAAAACGGCGTTGTGTGGGACACGGTGACACGGGGGTTCCTGTTAGGGACCTCGGTCTAGTCCCTAAATATTATGGTTCTCTAGATCCGTTTCACCCAACTATGACCGATGAGCCTATCATTATTGCTTGTCTTTTACTTGAGTACTAGTCTTGAGTGATGATATTTGATGAATATGGATGATTGGTGTTGTGGTTTGTGAATTGGGATCTTGATGGAATGGTATGGGGTATGGGATGATGATGGCCGAATGGTGAGATCTAGGGTTTATGGTAGGCGCCCCTTGGGTGATATTTTGATAATTATGGAAGTGAGGCTAGGGTTTAAGGTTTTCTAAAATATAGGAAATCATTATGGAGTCTAGGACATTGTGTAGGAAATATGGAGGCACTAGATCTAGTTTAGATCTAGGGTTTTATGATGAAAGGAATTAAATCTAGGATTATGTAAGGTTGTACGGAGGCTAATATAGTGTTTGGATGATAGGAAAGTGAAGGGAAAGTGAAGGGAAAAGTCCAATAAAGCTAGATCTTCTTGAAAAAGTAGATCGAGTGTGTTGAAATGGTAGATCTATCAATGGAATGGATGGGGCGTGATGTATAGTGTCAATTGCAATAATAATAATGCAAATAACAAATAAATAACAAGAATGCAACTCAATAATAGAAAAGAGAAACAATTTTTTTCATAATATTGATAATTGAATCAACACCCGTCCACAAACGTCAAGGTGTTGAATCTCTATTTAGGATTCACACGAGTTGCACCCAAATAGCCTAAGTGTCAAGCACGGAAGGAGATCTCAAGAAAAAATAAGCCGTCCACAAAAGAATTTGTCAAAAGATAATAAAAATGAGGCTAGGGTGGCCTTTATATAGGCTTACAATGAAAAGACTCCTAATGGCACTTGAATAAGGAAATAATTCCTAGTAATACTAGCATAAGGAAATAATTCTTAGTAGTACTAAAATAAGGAAATAAGGAAATATATAAATACTGGAATAAAGAAATAACTCCTAGTAGTACTAAAATAAGGAAATAATATAAAATAATAAAATAATAATATTATTATGGCCGTGGGGCCCATGGGTGGCCCACGGCTTGATTGGTGCTGGCTCGTGCTGAAAATGGCCCATGGCATGAGCCATGGGTGTTGGTTGGCTGCTGCGTGGGCTTGCCATGGCATGCTGGTGGCTTATCAGTGGTGCCAACTAGGCATGTCAGTGAGCATGTCGAGGCTTGGCCCAGGGCCACTTTTTTAGAGGGTCTAACATTCCCCCTCCCTTCAAGCACATCCTTGCCCTCGAGGATAAATTGAGGAAATGTCCATACCTTCTCCTCATTCTCTTCCTTAGCCATCTCCATGGCAAAACAATGTGCCCCTCCTTTGCCCAACTTTTCTATCATTGAGACCTCACTCGACTTGGCATCCTTTGATGCTAAAGTTACTCATACATTCTTCTTGGACCCTAACTTGAGTTCCATGGTCATTTTATTGTAATCAAGCACTACCCTTCCCAGGCCCTTGAGCCATGAATTGCCCAATACAACATCAAGCTTTACCAAAGGAAGTATATGTAAATCTGCCACTACTGACACTCCTTGCACATTTATTTTTGCTTCTTTCACTAACCCTTCACATTTCATTTTGTCCTCACTAGCCATCTTTACCTCAAATGGCTCTATAGCAATTGGATTCAACCCAACCTTGGCAACAAAGGTGGAGTTGATGAAGTTGTGTGTGGAGCCACTATCTATCAACAAAGGGACTTGAATTGTTCCTATCCATGCCATTACCCTCATGGAGGTATGTTTTTGGGTCCCCATCAAGGTATTAAGGGACAACTCGGCCTCATTATAATTTTCATTCAGTTTGGTCTCCTCTTGGTTGTACTATTGGCTAGAGGATTCCACAAAATAACCATCATCTTCTTCCTCACTTCTCTCATCAATCAACATGTACACTTGCCCCAACCTACATTTGTGCCCTATGCCCCATTTTTCTCCACACTTAAAACAAAGGCCCTTTTTTATTCTATCTTATACCTCTTCTCTTGAAAGCTTCTTTACTTCAAGTGGCTTAGATTTAAAAGCAGTTCCCATTTCCTCATTGCCTTTCCAAGGAACATTGGTTTGCAAAGGTATAGTAACCTTACTCCCCATTTCCTTAGATTGACGTTTCTCTATATTAGTGCTCTCTTCTAGGATCTTCGTAATCCTCATAGCTTCTTGAATCTTAGAGGGTTACTTCAACTTAATTTCCTTGGCTATCCAAGGCTTTAACCCATCCATAAATGTGCCCACAAGGGCCTTCTTGGACCACCCTCTCACAAGAGTTTGTAGTTGCCTAAACTCTTCAATGTAACTATGCACTTTGCCTTCTTTCCTTAACTTAGCAAGTTGCCCATGATGGTTGATGATGGGCGATGGACCAAATTGTATCAAGAATTCTCTTTCAAAAGCCGTCCATCCCAATCTTTTCCTCTCTTTCTCATATTGATCCCAGATCCAACGCCACCACTTGCTTGCTCTTCCTTCTAAATAGAAACAAGCCGTTGATACCCTCTCTTCTTTAGGTACCTCATAGGAGCGGAAGTAATGATCTACCTTGTCCAACCACTCATATGGATCTCCTCCATTAAACTTGGAAAAGTCCACTTTTGGCCTCTTTGGTCCCCAGTCATAAGCCCGGTTTCCTCTTCTATCATCATGATACTCATTATCATATCGTCTCCCGTAATGTCCTCTATCTCTATCATGGTGATGACGTCTTCTCTCATGGTGATCTCCACGATCGTAAGGCCTCTCTCTTTCATGAGCATATTCGGCCTTATGGCCTTCTTCTCTTTGTGGCCCTTGAAATCTCACATCTTGTGGTACTTCTCTTACACTAGGGGATCTAGTGCGTTGTTCTGGATTCAGGATCCATCTCTCAACTACTAAATGGTCATTCTCAACACGACCACCTCTTCTAAACTCGCCCCCTTGTGGCTCATGCATGGACTCGGTAACACTTGTCTCAACCCCATCAACAAAGGCATCGTGCCTTGGTTTTTTGGGATTAGGTGGTAGTCCTTGTCCACGCCCTTCGGCTAATCCCCTTTCAAATCTTTCTATGTCTTCATGCCTTTATCTTCTCAAACTTTCAATGGTCCTTCTATTTTCCTCATTGTTTCGATTGCTCACATTCATGGCCATCTTTAATTCGGCCAAGGTAGTCATGACCTCATCAAGGATGCTATGGATCCATGTATTTTGTCCTTCAAGCACTTCAATTCGGTCCCTATGGGAACCACTTGGCCTCTCGGGCCACGATGTACCCTCTTGCATGGTAAGGACTTCTCTTGATCTTCGAGCAAAGCAAGACTCTCAATGAAAGAACCAATTAATGTTAGGGACTTTGGTCTAGTCCCTAAACACTATGCCTTGCTTGCCTTTTACTTGAGTACTAGTCTTGAGTGATGATATTTGGTGAATATGGATGATTGGTGTTGTGGTTTGTGAATTGGGATCTTGATGGAATGGTATGGGGTATGGGATGATGATGGCCGAATGGTGAGATCTAGGGTTTATGGTAGGCGCCCCTTGGGTGATGATATTTGGTAATTATGGAAGTGAGGCTAGGGTTTAAGGTTTTCTAAAATATAGGAAATCTTTATGGAGGCTAGGGCTTTGTGTAGGAAATATGGAGGCACTAGATCTAGTTTAGATCTAGGGTTTTATGATTAAATGAATTAGATCTAGGATTATGGAAGGTTGTATGGAGGCTAATATAGTGTTTGGATGGTAGGAAAGTGAAGGAAAAGTGAAGGGAAAAGTCCAACAAAGCTAAATCTTCTCGAAAAAGTAGATCTCGTGTGTTGGAATAGTAGATCTATCAATGGAATGGATGGGGTCTGATGTATAGTGTCAATTACAATAAGAATAATGCAAATAACAAATAAATAACAATAATGCAACTCAATAATGGAAAAGAGAAACAAACTTGCTCATAATATTGATAATTGAATCAACACCTGTCCACAAACATCAAGGTGTTGAATCTCTATTTGGGATTCACACTGGGTGCACCCAAATAGCCCAAATGTCAAGCATCAAAGAAGATCTCATGAACAAATAAGCCATCCACAAAGGAATTTGTCAAAAGATAATAAAAATGGGGCTAGGGTGGCCTTTATATAGGCTTACAATGGGGAGACTCCTAATGATACTTGAATAAGGAAATAATTCCTAGTAATACTAGCATAAGGAAATAATTCCTAGTAGTACTAAAATAAGGAAATAAGGAAATATATAAATACTAGAATAAGGAAATAACTCCTAATAGTACTAAAATAAGGAAATAACATAAAATAATTAAATAATATTATTATTCTGGCCGTGGGGCCCACCGCTTGATTGGTGCTGGATCGTGCTGAAAATGGCCCATGGCTCATTGGCTGGCTGTTGTGTGGGCTTGCCATGGCATGGGCCATGGCATGCTGGTAGCTCATCAGTGGTGCCGACTAGGCATGTCAGTGAGCGTGTTGTGGCTTGGCCCGAAGCCACTTTTCTAGAGGGTCTAACAGTTCCCCATCGGTTGTAAGTAGACTTTTTCAATATACAATTACATCATATAGTACCGAGGCGTACAAAGCTATATAAAGTTACAGTGAAGTTCACAAAATTGGTGGGACTACAAGTAAGAAGGAAAATTGCAGCTAGTTAGTTAATCTATGAAGGGAAATGAGTAATTGCAATAAGAGAATTTTCCATACAATGAGTAAGAAGTGTATTTCACTTCTTGTTTTGCTTTTTTTTTTTTTTTTTTTTTTTTTTTCATTCATCTTTTTCTTACCCTAAAACTTTTTTTTTTAAAAAAAAAAAATTACAACATCATTATAAAACATTTCCTTAATCATTACGTAAGCAAAAATTAAAAAACAAATAGTCGGAACACATTGTTTGGACATTGTGTCGGACCCATTGCATTTTCCTTTTCCATAGGTCATGATATTGCTGCATCATGTGTCTTGCAAACCAGATATAGCACCTTTGGAATATTATGCTCAATTGACATTTTCTATCAGTGATGGAGACTCCTAAACCCACCATCCTTTCATTTTCTATTCTCCACTTTTCTGGTGAATTCTAAAGAACTTATTTACCTCACTCTACTAAACCCACCACTTTATTTTTTTTTTTTTAATAATCATGACTATTGCCCCTTAAATGTAAAAGACTTCTCAAATTCAAAGGCCGAACAAGAAAACCTATTAAAACTGAGCACAAATGGACACTACTCACTAAAATGATTGTAGGAATATAGGAAAGAGTTCACAAGAATCATCAATTAACAAGATAGAGACAACATCAAAATACTCACCCACATTGCTGAAACCAAAATAAAACTGAGTTGCAAGATTCAGTAGTAAAGCAGTAGAATTACAGACTACTGCACGGTGGAAATTAGTGGTTGGAAAAGCACCTTTTGGAGTTTTGAACATGAAAAAAACAACAATAATAATAATAAAAAGAATTTTTCTATCGAAGCTAGAAAGGATAAACCCTTTTTACCCATGATCACTTTGTGTTTTGATTTCTTTAATCTTTTGTATGGGATTTTAGGCTTAGACTATGATATCCCCTTTTTGCATGTGTTTTTATTGAAGGAGTATTTTAATTTAATTAAAATGTTGGTTCTTTTATTTTAAATTATCGTATTTTAATTAGATTTATTTAGTTGTGAAATTTATTTTGTAGAGCTTTCTTAATATTAATTATCGTTTTGATTTTAAATTACTATTTAATTTATTTTAATTTGTTTTTAGATTTAAAATTTAGTTTAGTTTTTACTAGTTATTTGTTATATTTTACCTAGATGTTGTGTTTAAATTATTTTATTCAATTTATAGCTTTTAAGTTATTTTCGTTGGATCAATTTCTGGATCTCACTTCTTTCCTTTCCTTTTTCTTTTTCTCTTCTTTTTCTTTTCTCTTTTTCTTCTTTCCTTTTTCTTCCTTTTCTTTCTTTCTCCTTTCTTTTTCCCTGCTTCTCTGCTGCGCGACCCAGCCCCCTCCACCTCCCTCTCTGCCAGTTTTTCGTCCTGCCCAGACTGCCGCCGTCAATGACTCACTCAAAAATGAGTAGCACTAATGCTATCCCAAGTGCAGGAGGATGTCGTGTAATAATTAGGAATAAATTCCTAGATCGTCTCCTCAGGAAAAGTTACTTAAAATTAAACTCGTTAAAAAATGTGAGAAACTTCACAAAGAGAAAACAAGAGGATGATATGTGCAATGGATGGAAGAGATTACTAGTCATAGACTAGATTTATGTTTTTAGATTTTGATTGTCGGATTGGAATGTAAAGGACTAATAGATTAAACTCAGAAATTAATATGACTAAATTAAGAATTAAACTAAATTAGAAAGTAATTGACAAAACATGCATTGAAAATTGAAAATGCATAAAACCAAGATTCTAGAATTCGTCTTTGTATTTAAATTACAAATTCTCAAAATAACACATAACAATTGTAATCACTATTAAATGAAAGCTTAAAGAAACAATAAAAATAAATAACATGAAATAAGTAAACAACAAATAAATTACCCAACTAAAACAAAAACAAAAGCTCTCTTCTTCACTTTCTGAAAAAATATAATTCAAACCAACTAAATCTCCTCTAGAAAAATAAATCTAAACTGACTCACTTCACTTTACGAATGAAAAGCTCAATTCGCTCTACTCTCATGTATCATGTTTCAGAAAAATCAAAAACAAAAACAAAAGCTTACAACCAAACCTTTCTTGCAATAAATTAAGGTAACAAACTTAATGAGAACTCCTAGAACAATTCTTTTGCTGTATGGAACCAACTAGCATATTTAATTAAAACTTCTAAAATAATTCTTTTGTTGCATAAAACCAACTAGCATATTTTAATTAAAACTCCTAAAATAATTCTTTTGTTGCATAAAACCAAACTAACACACTTGCAAGAATTTAAGGTATTACACTTAATGAAATAAAATTCTAGAACAATTTTTAATACACTTAATAAAAACTCTAAAACAACAAAGCATTGAAGCCAAAAGGAAAAAACAAGCTCCCGAATACAACTAAGAGCCAATTATTTAAAGAACATAACAAAGCGGAAAGTTCCTTTTTGTAAGTTGTCCCTTTTCTCCTTCGGATTTCACCCCTTTTATAGCCGAACAACTCCACTAGTTGCCTCTCACATTTACACTTCACTTGCATTCACACTCAATCTTACATTCACATTCAATCTTGCATTCACACTCCACTTGAAGAATAATTCCAGCCGACTCTTGCATTCACTTTCAATCTTGCATTCACACTCTATCTTGCATTCACACTCCACTTGAAGAATAATTCCAGCCGACTCTTGCATTCACTTTCAATCTTGCATTCACACTCTTTACTCAATCGGTTTCTCAATTTAAACCAAGCAACCAAGTCCAACACGGTATGTATACCTCCAGAAAATTCCCTCTAATCCCACGTCTCTCTCACCATCCATTGCTTTATACAAGTCAAGCACGGCTCTCTTTCCTCTAATCATGCATCGACTTTGCTCTTCACTCCTTTTTCTCAATTAATTCCAGCACAACACTCACATGCACCGACTTTGCTTTCTTTCCTTTTTTATTTTTCAGTTTCAGCACAACACATTAAACACCCACCGACTTCTCTCAATTAATTCCAGCACATCACACTTTAGCTCAAGCAAATCATGCACCGAACACCAATCACGACATCTCTCCTTTCACACCTTTATTCTACCGTCCAGCCACACACATAGACACACACACACACACACACATATATATATGTATATAGATGGTTGAATTCAGTGCTTTTCCATTCCATCCAGCAATATATATATATCAAGTCGATGCCAAACTCCCCCAACTACAATTCACTCCAGCCGACTTCTCTTATTTCTTCTCACACCTTTTCAATTTCTGCCGTCCAGCCACACACACACTTTAATTCCAGCATAACATTCACATGCCTCTCTCTATTCTCTTCTCATTGCTGTAAACATTGACCCAACTTGCATGTATTGTCTTGCTTTCCATTTTCCCTTTTCGGTGGTGTTAATTTTTGACTACATCACATGCAGCTCTCTATCTTCCTTCTCCAACTGCTCTTGTCCAATTCAGTGGAAAGGCAGCAGCCTTTGATGTGCTTCTTCAATGTATAATTTCGGTGGACAGCAGCCTTCTTCCAACTTGCCAAGTTGTTGCCATTTGAGGTTGTTGCCATGTGAATGGATTAAATTCATGTGATATGCAACCAATTGGAAGACAAAAGAGGTATTTTTCCGTGGGTTGGAAAGGAGTTGGTGGATTTATTTGAGTGTGAATGGAAGAGGTGGTGGATGATTGATGAGAGTGACTTGTGTTGAGTTGGTGGGATGAAGTGCATATGGCACTCTTCAATCTAGAGGTAGTCAACAATTCAATATATCTTTCCATGTCATGTGTATAAGACCTACAAGCCAAAATTCATTGTTTTGAGTCATGCATGCGTTAATGACTTCCAATCTATTCAAAAAGTTTAACATATGGATCACACACAAAATTTATCTCATACAAAGCTTTCTAAATAAGATAAAATATGCATATGAATAAACATTATCCAATTAAATCTCAAGTTAAGCATAAACTCATGTTATTAATCAATTTAAATCACAACTTGCATTTATTCTTATTAACCATTTTTCCATTTAAAACCAATAATAATGTCATGATGAATTTAAAATAAATTGATTTTAAATAGTTAAAATATGCAATATTTCAGCTCAATCAGTCAACTCGCCATGTAGTGCACCGCCCCCACCGGTTGACTCCCCTTCGGTCGGTGATCACCTCCCTCAATTTTCAGGCCAACTCGTGCAGCCGTTAGCCGCCATGCACGGTTGGAAGCCGCGGCACCCTTTCCTTCTAGCTCTGCCATGTGCCATCCTTTGCCGTCGCTGTTGCTTCCATTTTCTTTCCAACCCATCGGCGACCTCACCCCTCCATTTTCAGCCCCCCAAACGCCGCCGTTAACTACCATGAACACCACCCAAGCCGCACAGTTTTGTGCTCCCTGCGCCACCGTGCCTCCACTGTTGGCCACCACTCTTCACCACATCATCACCAGCATCCTAGCTACCTAACCCACCCAACCCCAGCTCCGATCTGTCATCGGTGAAGCTCAACCAACCCACTTTTCGTTTTGGACTTTTTGGCCTTCCACCGCCGTTTTTGCCGCCGCCCACGGCCAGCCCTCACTTCCACTAGCTTCATAAATACCTCTAAGCTATTCCCTATCAATCTCAAGCCTTGGATCGTCCCCATTCAAAAGTGGGTATTTTACAACCCACGGCCACAATGCTTTTGCACTATTGCGTTGCTTTTCTTCCACCTTTTACAGCTTGTTAATCCTTCAAAAATTATTATATAGCGCTGTAAGTATTTTCTAAACTTTCTTTTCGATTAAAATATATTTTGCTTTAACGATAAATTGTGACTGGTTGGTTATTCCGGACTGAGTCCGAGAAGTCGGGGGTCGGATGGATTTGAGGATGGAGTTAATTATGTTTGGTTGATGTTGATATTTGTTAGAGATTTTGTGCCTTGATGTTTGCATTGCATAGTGCATGCATGTTCATGTTTAAAAGGGAAGACTAGGTTTTCATGTAATTGCATGCATGTACATGTGTTTGTAAAATGAAAACTGGGCTTTTAAGCGAGGAATAATTTTTGGTATATGTGAATGATTGGATTGACTGATTTGAGTCAGAGGCACGTGTAGGGATGGTAGTGAGCAGGGATGGTGGTAGAGTCCCGCTTGCGATTCCCGCCTATGGAGCACGCGGTGTAGGGATGGTGGTAAGCAGGGACGGTGGTAGAATCCCGCTTGTGATTCCTGCATACGGTGCACGTGTAGGGATAGTGGCGAGCAGGGATGGTGGTAAAGTCCTGCCTGCGATTCCCGCCTACAGTGCTCTGATGGTTTGGTTTTTGGGCCATTATATGGGATAATGGCGAGGTTATGTTTAAAGGAAATATTTTGGGCCAAAATGGGATTTTTAGCGTGGGTGGAAAATGTGGATTTTTGGGATATATGCATATGGCATCATGTTCATGCATATTTGTTGTGGCATGAATATATTTTTATCTTGAGGTTTGTTTGGTTTATTACTTACCTGCGGTACCATTTTGGTACTTTAGATTTTGATGCACTGTTTGAGGAGGAGGAGGTTGAGCCCGAGGAGGCGGCTTCGCCAGAGTATTGACTCGGAGTTGTTTTACGTTTGGAAAATTATTCTACTTGCTTTTATGTTATATAAATTTGGATTGGAAACGATGTTAAACTTGTAATATTTTGGTACACTTGTGTTTTAAGCGAATTTGTATTTAAACAAAATTTTGGTACTTAGTTAAAAGACTTATTACCCGTTGCGTTAATTTTATTATACACGTGATGTTTATACACATACTTGACACTTGGCGATGGGATGTGTGACCCGTGTTGTCATCATCTCGACGCCTCAATTTCTAAATATCCATATGTGGGAGTTGGGGGCGTCACATAGACCTTCGATCAGTGAGGCCCCAACTGTTTAGTTGCTAGTTTTGACCCCTAGTTAAGAACTACAGGGCCCATCGATATCGACGGTACCGAAAACTAAATTATCATGATTCATTCAAATTTCTTTTGACCTAGCTTCCTTCGTATGTAACTCTGACAAGTATTCTTGGATCTGGTTTTTACAAGCTACTAACATCTGATGAATCATTTCAAAACACCGTACAACTCAAAACCCTAACCCAAACAGTTAAGATAATCCTTACCTGAGAGAGTGAAGATGTGACTAAGAGTGAAGATGCAATTGAGAAAGCGATGGAGACTAGAGCTACGACAATCGAGATTAAGTATGAGAGAGGAGTTGGGAGTTAGGACTTGGGAAAATGAGAGAGTGAAGAATCAGAGATGAGACTCATGGAAGACCCAATTTAGGAAAGTGGAAAGCTACACAACAAATATCCTTATCACCCCCCCTCAAGCTGACTGGAGGTGGAGGCAAGATGGTGAGCTTAGAGCAAAGGAAAACAAACTGAGAATGAGACACATTCTTTGTGAAGATATCAACCAATTGCAGATAGGGAGGAACATGTTTGACCTGTAGAAGTCCAACATCAACTTGTTCCCAAATGAAGTGATAGTTTAATGCAATATGTTTAGAATGAGCTTGTGAGACTGGATTGGAAAACATGAAAATAGCACTCTTAGTGTCACAGAGAATAGTAGCAGGTGCTGCAAGGTTGATGTCGAGGTCACGAAGGAGATGAGTGAGCCATATACTCGAATTCTGCATTAGAGAGAGAGACCGTTGGTTGTTTCTTTGCACTCCATGAAATGAGATTGTTGTCCAAAAAAATAGCATAGCCAAAAGTGGAGCACCTAGTGTTGGGGTAGTCAGCCCAATTAGCATTAGAGAAGGCTGAAAGATGAGGAGAGCTGTGAGAGGAGATATTAAGGCCAAGATGAATGGTGCTCTTTACATACTAAAGGATCCTCTTAATAGCCTTGAAGTGATATTTAGTTGGAGAGTGCATGTACTGGCAAAAGATGTTGACACTACGAGCCAGATTAGGGTGAGTAATAACTAAATACTAGAGTGCACCCACAAGAGAATGAAATTTGGTAGGATTAGAGAAGGTAGAGCCGATGGTAGAGAGAGGTTGTCCTAAAAGCATGGGAGTTGCAATGGACTTACAGTTAGTCATGTTGGCTTTAGCAAGCAAATCAAAAGTGTACTTGGATTGATCGAAGCAAATCAAAGCGTATTTGGATTGATCGAGGAGCAAACCAGTAGAGGCATGTTGAACTTCAATACCGAAGAAATATGAAGCTGGCTAAGGTCTTTCATGGAAGATTCGTTACTAAGATGAGTGATGAACTACTTGAGTAAATTGGAGTTGTTGCCTGTGATGACAATGTCATCTACGTATAAGAGGAGATATATAGTTAAAAGTGGTTGATGATGAAAAAAATAAATAAAGAGGAAATGGCTCGGCTGCTAGAGAACCCAAACTGAAGTAAAAAATGACTGAAGGGATGAAACCAAGCTCGAGGAGCTTGTTTCAATCCGTAAATAGCTTTGTGGAGATGGCATGATAACGGGGATAGTATAACTAGGACCTTGATCCATGTAAACTTCTTCATGAAGAGAATCGTGAAGAAATGCATTCTTCACATCGAGTTGGTGAAGAGGCCAACCAGCAGTGGTAGCAAAGGACAATATGAGTTGAACAGTAGCTGGTTTTACCATTAGATTGAAGGTCTCATCAAAATAAAAGCTAGGTAGCTGAGTGTAGTCTTTGAAAACAAGGCGAGCTTGATACCTTTCAAGAGAACCATCAACATAAAGCTTGGTGCGAAAAACCAACGGTAGCAAACAACATTCTTGTGAGAAGGGCATGAAACTAAGTGCTAAATTTTGCTGGCTTGGAGAGCTTGCATTTTGTCATTCAGGTTAGCAAGTCACTCAGGGCATTTAGATTCAGATTTGAAGTTGCATGGTTATTTAAGACTAAAAGGCAGTGAAAAAAATTCAAAGCAATAAAGAGTAGTGTGAACAGGGTAGGCTTTAGGTTTAAAAATACTGGACTTGGTCTGTGTCATCATGGGATGAGAATTGCCAGGAGGGGTGGAAGAGGCCAGGGGTGCAATGGGAGGAGGAGAAATGGTATCAAATATTGGCAGAGTTAAAGTGGAGGATGTGCTTGAGGGAAGAGTAGACGCTGGTAGAGTAACAAGAGGCTGCGAAGGGATGTGATTATGAACATCAATTGCATAGGGGATACATGGAGAGAAGAATGAGTTGGAGTGTGGGGCAGAGATGGAGGAAGAACCTGCAGAAAAATAACAGGAGGAAGCAAGAGAAGCAGTGTAGGCTCAAGAAAGTCGAAAAACCTAAAGAGAGTGTGAGGGTTGGCGGGAGACATGCCCGCAAAGGGAAAGATAAATTCGTCAAAAGTGACATGTTGTGATATGAAGACACGTTGGATGTGAGGGTTGAGACAATGGAAACCTTTGTGGAGTGGGCTGTAACAGATGAAGATGGAGGGAGAACTTTTGGTAGATAGTTTATGAGCTGCATAGTCATGAAGGTGAGGGTAATAGAGACAACCGAAAGTCTGCAAGATAGAATAAGGAGACTTACCAAATAGAAGGGAGAAAGGAGATGCACCACTAATGATCGGTGTTGTGAGTCAGTTGATAATATTGACATCGGTGGAAAAAGCTTCAACCCAATGTGACAAAGGTGCATGGGAGTGAAAGAGAAGGTTGAGTCCAATTTTGGTGAGGTGCTGATGTTTACATTCAGCTTGACCATTTTGAACTAGAGTATAAGGACAAGAAAGGCGAGGAAGAATGCCATAGTTAGCAATGTGGATGGTGAAATGAGAGCTTGTGAATTTAGAGCGACGATCTAATTGAACGAGATGTAGAATTAACATAAAGTGGGAGTGATTGTCAATGAAAATCATAGTCACAAAACTCGAAAGGAGAAACAATGGGAGAAGAACCCTATTAATCACAATGAACTAGATCCAATGGAGAGCAACAACAAGATTCATTAGTGGACAAAAGAAGTCTATAACTCTTTATGAGTTGAAAACTATTACATAGAGAAGGACACGAACGAGGTGTAGAACTAACATAGATTACACCTTACTTATTTAATTGATTAACAAGCTTGAACAAGGCATGGCGAAGACATGTATGCCAAATGGTTGGAGTTACACATGAATTTTTGGTGCGAAGAGAGGCAAGAAAGGCTTGAATTCCATGATTAAGAATGTAAAGGCCATCCCGACGTCTATCGGTTTCCAACACCTCCCTTGTGGCAAGATCTTGAATTCGAAAACCAGAGCCATAAAAAGTGACAGAACAATTATTATCAAATGTTAACTTGCTAATGAAAATCATTTTTTTTGTAATGGAAGGAACAAGTTAAACATCAAGAAAATGAAGAGAGCAAGTTTGGAGAGAGCACATGTGAATTATAGGAAGTGAAGCACTATTGCCCACGAGGACTTTGTCATCACCATTGTAAGGAGTAGAAGTTGCAAGTTGGTTTGCATAAGGGGTCATGTGTGAGGAAGTCCTACTATTAGTATACCATTCAGAGTTAGAAGGCTCGTTAAGAGTACAAGAAGAGAAAACTTTAGCAAGGTGGGCAATTTGGTAGTATTGATTGAAGTGTTCTCAACATATAATAACATTATGTCTAACTTTGTCACAGACATGATAGGTAGGTCATGAAGATTGGTTAGAGGAAGAGGACCGAGAAAGAGGATGGCTGCCACAAGATGTGTTGGGGATGGCTACCTCCACTTGATTAGATGAATTGCAACCTCCATGGCCATGTTGATTGTGACCATTATCACGTTGGTGTCTACTAGAACTGCGATGTGCTGTAAAAGCAATGGCTTGAACACTTGAGGAATCAAGAGATTTAACAAAAATATCATAGCTTAAGGCTTTGGGAACAAGATCACAAAATGTTGGTAAGGGAGTTTGGGACAACATGGTAGTAGAAAATGAGGAAAATTCAAGGTGAAGACCTCGAAGGAACCAATGAATTTTGTCAGTGTCTTCAATGGGACAACCCATAGCAGCAAGTTGTTCACATACTTGTTTAAAGGCTTTGAAGTAGTCACCAACACTGAGAAGCTTTCTTCATTAATTCAAGATAATCCTTGATGTTGAATCCAAGGTTTCAAGTTTTGTGTAATTATATATTTGCACATGGATTTTGATGATAACAAATGAGTTCAAAGAATAAAGGAGTCTCAAGCACAAGTTGTCTACACAATGGAGTCAAGCACATCAAGGAAACAAGTATGAGCAAGAAGGAAACAAGTTCATATTAAAGTCATAGAGTAATGTTGTAAATCTCTTAAAAATTCAAAATTAGGATTAAGGCTCAAAATTAATATTTTATCATAAAGCATTAAAATATATTTTCCACATGTGCATGAATATTTTGAAAATTAAATTTAAAAATTTTGAAAGATGATTGATTGTCATCTTTCACATGTGCAGTACATGATTAAAGGTTTGAATTTTGAAAATATTAAATATGATTGATTGTCATCTTTCACATTTGCATGTTTTATTTGAATATTTTCAAAAGTGATTGATACTTTTTTTGACCTATGCAAAATGTAGATGTTTTTGTTTGAAAAATTTGAAAAGTAAAGTGAGCTCCTTTTGTCATATGCAAAAAGTAAAAAGATTAGGTTTGAATTTTTTGAAAAGTAAAGTGTGCTCCTTTTGTCATGTGTCAAAAGTAAAAGATTTTATTTGAATTTTTTGAAAAAGTGAACGATGTTATCTTTGACATGTGAATTTTTTCAAATTTGAATATAAAGTCTCATATGCTTATAAATAAATCATTTGAGAGCTTCACATTTACAACACCAAGAGCATACAACATTCATTCAAAGCTTTCATTCTCTATTTTCTAAGCATTGAACCTTAATCCTTGTTCATTTCGAGAGAAATATAGTTTGCACTGTTGTTCTTATTTCACTCATTGAGGAATGTTTTCTGATAACTGACTTGTGGTCGAATGTGCTTCCAAGTGTAGAAGTATCAAGTTGTATCAAGGATAAGTCCAGGATCGTATTCCACAGGGACAATGGGTTATCAAAGCGTATAAGAAATTTGTGAGTAACAAATGAATCAAGTATGAGAGATGAAAATAAAATCCAAATGCAATGCAAGAAGATAATTGAAGTTGAAATTAGAGTTTCTAAAACAAACAAATTAACGAACACTTGGGTTGGGTATGAGACTCTCTTTATTTCGGATTCCAGATAATTTTCTCGATTAACAATCCAATCAAGGCATTGCTAATCGGAAGATACAAATTTAAGCTCAAGTTTTGCAATATTTTCCTAATAGATTCTCTACTTTACTAGTCAAACACACATTAACAAACAACTGAGAGAGGCCTTGATAGTTTTCAAGCTTTTGTTGTGCCTTACGTCAACAACAAAACAAGAGCAAGAGCCACAATCTATTTTCAATTCAAATCCGACTAGTAATATAGAGTGATCATCATTTATCGACAAAATATTGCACTATACTAGAATTCAAAACAAATCAAGCTTCATTCCACAACCCAAGCTTCAAAAATTAGCTACGCATGATAATTCTAACAACAAAGATTAATCTAAGTTGAACCATGATAAAATCTAAGAGAAAATTTCCAAATGAAATAAATCCTAGAGATGCTGCATGCAGGACAACTAAAGTAAAATGAAAACTGAAAACGTAGAGCCTGAGCTTCGTCCGTCCGTAAACGTCCAAACTAAGAGCAGAAAAAAAATAAATGAAAAATGAGAGTGCGAACGAGCTTCCATCTACTCGCCCCTAGACTAAAACATAAAATAAAATAGGAAGTAAAACTGAAAGTAAGAACCAGAAAATAAATTCCAGCCGCCTACTATCTAAAAGCAAAGCAAGAATGGAATAAAATCAACACCAGCTGCCCCAAAGTTCTAAACAAAAAGTAAAGAAAATAAAACTCAACTACTCTACTGCTGCCTCTCACTTAAACGAAAATGAAAGAAAGTAATAAACTCCAAGCTAAGCTACTGCTGTAGCCGAATGAGAAACCAAAAGAAAGTGCAAGAAAGATAAACTGGCTGCGCAAAAACTAAAACAAAAGAAATAAAATAAAAATACAAGCTAAGCTACCCCCCACCTCCCCTGAAAACCTCCAGCTATGAAGACCAAAAAGCCAAAAGAAAAAAATGCAGAAAAATGAAAACCACCCCTCCTTCTGCCGTCCGAATCCTTCCTCCTGCTCTCAGTGCTGCTGCTTCCAAAAGCTGTTTTCTGTCGCTGCTTCCCGTCCACATGAAAAAGAAATAAAAAAACTGCTGCTGCACGTTCAACTTCCATGTGATCTCCTGCAATGTGCCTAGTGCTAGGTCTGTAACGCAATTCACATGCCAAAAGCTGAAACCAAATAATTCTCTGCAGCCTCCCATCCGAAAAAGAAAGAAAGAATTAAATCTGCTGCTGCTTTCCAAGTGTGCTTTCTGCTGTGTTTGTTCTGCTGGTCTGCATGTGTGAGAGTCCGAATGAGTGTTGTCCGAGTGAGGCTATTGATCTCCTGCTGCACGTCCAGCTACTCAAAAAAGAAAGAACAAATCTGCTGCTGCTGCACATGTGAGTTTTCTGCAAGTGCTGTGTCCGAATGAGTGGTTGCTGTCAGCTGCATGTTTGCATGTGTTGATCCGCTGCATGGTGTCCGTGTGAGTTTCGTTCTGCATGTGTACATGTGTGCATGCATGTGTGAGTCCGAATGTGTTTGCACTTTTCTGCATGTGTGCATGTGATCCTGCATGTGTCTGAATGGTCTGCATGTTTGCATGTGTGAGTCCGAATGTGTTTGCACTTTTCTACACGTGTGCATGTGATCCTGCATGTGTCCGAATGGTCTGCATGTTTGCATGTGTGAGTCCACTACATGGTGTCCGAATGAGTGGTTGATGTCCATGTGATTTTCTTTCTTCATGTGTGAGTTGGTGTGATCCGAATGATGTTGCATTTGATCTCTATTAGATGAGATTTCATAAAACTATAATTAACTTCTCTATTTTCTCATAAGTCCCATTCTTTCTTTCCTTCCATAAATGCCCTACAATATATTAATGAAATGATATTATAGTTTAAGTATTTCAAGAGCAAATATAAGACTTTGATGTGCAAAAAATATTGGCATCAATTAATTTGACATTCAATATTAGAATTTGATGCATAATTAAGTGTTCAATTCTTATTTGATAAAATAAATCACTCATTTAAACAACTTAATTATGCAATTCTAACCCTTTATCAATAACCTACTCACTATCAGCTCTTGTATCAGTAAAAGGGTGTGTATAACCCTTGTGCGTGTAGAAAGTGTTCTAAACAGAGAATAGTTGAATCACAGATCCTTTGTAGCGGTGTTGTTCAAAGGTGTAATAGGTTTCTATCTACACCTGAAGGAGGTTGAATAGTGAATTTGGGGATCCTCAAGGGGTAGCTTGAGGCGAGGATGTAGGCAGTGGGACCGAACCTCGTTAACATACTGAGTTTGCTTCTCTCTTACCCTTACTCTTTATATTTATTGCTGTTTTTTATTTTGTTTATATTTTATATTGTATATTTGATTTATAATTGTTATTTTTTTAAATAAACTCAATTCGCCCCCCTCTTATGTTAGTCATCTGGGCAACAATTGGTATCAGAGCTAAAAGCTATGTTATAAGATTAACTATCTTTTGAGTTAAGATCTTATATCTAACATTGCAGCTTCATTTGGTGAATGTCAATCTAGCAGTCGGCCTCCACTCTTTTGTGGATACAATTACTCATTCTGGAAAGTTAAAATGAGAATATTCATTCAGGCTCAAGGTCGAGAAATCTGGAAATGCATTGTAAATGAACCTTATATTCCAACAAAAGTGGTTGATGGAGTAAAGGTCAAAAAGGAAGAGGAAGAGTTTGATCGTGAAGATGATAGACTTTATACTTTGAAGTTAACTGCTTTGAATTTATTATTTAATGCTTTCAATGGAAATGAGTTTTAAAGAATAATGACTTGCGCTACGGCAAAAGAAATTTGGGATAAGTTGGAAGTTACTTATGAAAGAATTTCACAAGTCAAGGAATCAAAAATTTATATTCTTACTCATGAATATGAAATGTTTAAAATGAATGATGACGAATCTATTTTTAGTATGCACATTTTTTTTACTAACATCATAAACAGCTTGACAACTCTTGGCAAAGTTTATACCAAGGTGGAGATAGTAAGAAATATTCTCAACTCTCTACCAAAACGCTAGGAATCAAAAGTGATAGCTATTCTTGAAGCTAGAGACCTCAAGAAGCTCGAAGTAAATGAACTCATCGGGTCACTTATCACCCATGAGTACATATTGAAAAGAGGAGAAGAAGAAGGAAAGCCAAAGAAGCGCTTGGCTTTTAAAGCTGTTCCTCATGAAAGTGAAAGTGATGAAGATGAGGAAAATGACGACAAAGATAAAGAAGTTGCGATGATAACAAGAAGAATTCAGAGGTTCTTAAAGAAAAACAAAACTCATCCGAGGAAATCTTTTAAAAAATTTTCAAAAAAAGATTCAGATAAAAATGATACTTTAATTTGTTATAAATGCAATAAGCGTAGTCATATCAAGCCAGATTATCCTCTGCTAAAGAAAGATCAAAATAAGGGCAAGAAAGCAATGAAAGCTACATGGGATGATGATTCAAGTAGCACAGATAATGAAGCAAACAATGGAGAATTAGAAAATATTTGTTTTATCGCTAAAGATGACATTGAGGTAATAAATTTTGATAATATTGAAGATCCTTCATATGAAGAATTGCAAAATATTTTAAAAGAGGTATATGAGGAACTTGAAAAATTGGGTATCAAATATATTACTTTGAAAAAGAAAAATTCTTCTTTAACAAACGAAATTGATATTTTAAGAAAAGAAAGCATCGTTTTGAAAGATGAAAATATTGAGTTGAAGAAGAAGAAAATTGATTTAGAAAATATTGTTGAAAATTTTATGAATGGAAAAAGAAATTTTGAAAAACGTTTTGGCAGTCAAAGATGTGTTTTTGAAAGATGATTGATTGTCATCTTTCACATGTGCATGTTTTATTTGAATATTTTCAAAAGTGATTGATACTTTTTTTGACTTACGTAAAACGTAGATATTTTTGTTTGAAAGATTTGAAAAGTAAAGTAAGCTCCTTTTGTCATATGAAAAAAGTAAAAAAATTAGGTTTCAATTTTTTGAAAAGTAAAGTGCGCTCCTTTTATGCCAAAAGTAAAAGATTTTATTTGAATTTTTTGAAAAAGTGAATGATGTTGTCTTTGACATGTGGATCTTTTCAAATTTGAATATGAAGTCTCGTATGCCTATAAATAGATCATTTGAAAGCTTCGCATTTACAACACCAAGAGCATATAACATTCATTCAATGCTTTCATTCTCTCTTCTCTTAGCATTGAGCCTTAATCCTTGTTCATTTTGAGAGAAATATAGTTTGCGCTGTATTGTTCTTATTTCACTCATTGAGGAGTGTATTCTGATAACCTACTCACTATCAGCTCTTGTATAAGTAAAATGGTGTACATAATGCTTGTGCGTGTAAAAAGTGTTTTACACAGGGAATAGTTGAATCACCACGTGTAAGGTGATTGCAAGTGTAGTGGGTGTTTTACACGGATCCTTTGTAGCGGTGTTGTTCAAAGGTGTAATAGGTTTCTATCTCCACCTGAAGGAGGTTGAATAGTAAATTTGGGGATCCTCAAGGGGTAGCTTGAGGCAAGGACGTAGGCAGTGAGGCCGAACCTCGTTAACATATTGAGTTTGCTTCTCTCTTATCCTTACTCTTTATATTTATTGTTGTTTCATATTTTGTTTATATTTTATATTGTATATTTGATTTATAATTATTATTTTTTTAAATACAACTCAATTCACCCCCCTCTTGTATTAGTCATCGGGCAACACTTGAGTTGGATTTCATGGGTCTTAGATTTGTGTTAGAAAGTGGCTTCTAGAGATGTCCACACATCATGAGATGTGGGGAAGCCTAAGACTTCACTCATGGCTTTTCATAGGGATGAAAAAGGAGGCTGAGAACGAGTTGATCAAATTGATGCCAACGGGAGTCCTGGGGTCAAAGATAGATTGATTATCTTTGTCAAGTCAAGTAGGGGGTGGCATCGGAAAGGAGCCATCAATGAATCCTAAAAGATTTTGGTTGGTGAGGAGAGGCTGTAGGAGCTGATTGTGCCATAGTCAATATGCATCATTGTGTTAAAGGACCACAAGATGGACGTTAGTACTTGTGGGTCTCTGATATCATGGAGAGGCTTACAAACCTTATGAAGATTTTGAATGTAATTCAGCCACACTTTATTGCATTGTTTGTATTTATATTTATAGTACAATGTGTGTATCTACAATAAATGAAAAAGATACAAGATGATTTCTAGGATTTCAGCCAATACCAGACACCAATCATATTTTGACACATGGGTTTTCTTACCATCTGGTGAGGGTTCAGTTAGCTAGGGGCACATTCAAAACCACTTGGATCTTCTTGGGTATGGGCAATTTCCTCAACTTTTACCTCGTAGAGACAGTTGGGAGCTATCTTTTTTGCAAGAATGGTTAATGGATCAAAGCCAAGTTAGTCTTACTTCAATGTTGCCTCTATCTATCATCGGTGGCACTGGGTTGATGCCAGAAAGACATCGTCAGCATTGGGAGGGTCACGATTAGGGGCTGGTAGTGAGGGAGATTTCTGGAGGAATTAGGAAGCAGGGAGGGGGAGAGTTGCTTATGGCAGAGAGGGGGGCTCTTGTTCCTTGTGCAACAATGGAGATCGAGATGGGCCATCATCGGTTGTGGCAGAGGGAGAGAACAAGTTGCAGAGATTGCTAGAGATCGCTGGGTTTGTTTTTCGTCTATTTTGTAGTGGGAGAGAAATCATGATTAGAGGTTGGGTTTGTTTTTCGTTCCTCCTGCAGTGGGGCACATGACAGACAAAGTGTTGGGCCTACATGGAGGTCACCCATTGGAGGGCTGCTGTTTGGAGTAAAACAGCCCGACCAGTTCTAAGATGTACTCTACATGTAATTGCAAGGCAATTATGTATTGTGAAGGATGAGAACATACCTAACTACTTAGTGAATCACTCAAAATTCAACTCGAATTCGGCTTGGTAAGTCTTGTCATGGCCATCCGATTTGATTATTAAATAGAACTTTCCTAAAATAACTTGACTTGATTATTAGATTATGCAAATTCAAATTGAACTCATTCGCCCCGGCCAATTATTATTGATGACCGAATTTGTATAAATCTCAATAGCCTATTTGTATAGTATTCATATATACGTATATCATGTTAATATTTTGAAAAGTAGGTTCTATTTTTTGTTTTTAAAAATATCAAACAATATTAGTGTATGTATAAGCTTAACACAACAATTATACATTGGACAATGCTACTATATATGCATTCTAATTTATACCACTCATTTTTTCCCCTTGACGTGGCACTACATCGCCACATGGCTTATTAAAAAAAATAAAAAATACAAACATAAAAAGGTAGAAGAAATCTAGAGTTTTAATTAGTCTTAGTCTTTTTATGTTTATGGGCTCCATTTTATTTTGAAAATATATATTTTTTAAAATTTTAAAATTTTCTGATAGGTTACATTAGGGGGTATAATAGCATTTTCCTTATACATTTACTATACCAGTATTAACATATGAACTTGTACAAACTAGTTAATCGGTTATATACTAATTAGTTAATGGACTCACATTTCCATAAGTAGGAACTTGAATCACATAAATATCTTTGAAGTCAGCTAAGAGCATTAGTATTGGTATAGGCAAAGGTAAAATTTAGCTAAAATCACATGTTTTGCCTTTTGCCTATTCTATTCAAGTGAAATTCTCAATTTGGATTATCTATCTGTTAGTAAAAATAATAATAATAATAATATATTATTAATTTAATAATAATTTGTCTTAATTTTTTTCATATTTTACAATTATACTGATCATATGTTAATTAAAATTATTATTTTCCAACTATCTTTTTCTGCCAACCTAATAATATTTTGGAGGAGAGAGAAATAAGTGATAAAATAATCAATAGATGTTGAACAGTACCTATCCAAAGATGTAGAGGCATTGTAGCTTGTAAACAAAAAATTTGCATTTGGCTCTTCCAATGTAGTAGATTTAATGGGGTTGTTAGCTAAATATTGGTTTGCATTGATATTTGCCTATACCATTGCTAATATTCTAAGTATCCCCCATCTAGAGCTTTCTTAATTGAAATCTCTCTCTCTTTGGAACCTTTGATCGGAAATGTCTAATCTATCACTTTCCAGTTGTCAAACTGCCACACACGCCTTACCATTGTGCTCGCTAGCTGCTGATTTTCAAAATCTCGATGGAGGAGCTGCCAAATTACCATATTGTGATTGGCATGCGCTGCCCAAGACGTGCAATTTTTTTATGCATTAGTGCACTTTTCAGGCTCCTACCACCACACGGAATGACACAATTGGACTCTCCACCTCCAGGTCCTTTGGATCTCGACCCCTCTGCTCATCCTTGCTAGCACGTGTAGCACAGATGCTGGCTTCGTTGCACGTTTCTCCTAAAGGCCGCCAACAACCCAGACTGTTCGATTCTAGCCATCTAGTTATCTTGTATACAACTTTTCCCAACCAAGAATCTAGGCAGAAAAGGATGTGAAGATCTTCATCAACGACTCCAGAACATATGATTGCAGTGCTTCTTTGGTGGATGCGTACCATAAGCGCACTCGACAAATTCACCAATTGGATTTTATAACCGCTATTGTAGTGATCCCCTCCTTAGATTGGACAAGGTACAGGGGCCTGAGTCTAATTTATTGGTCCCATTGCCATTTATTTTTATTTTCTATTGTATGCACTACAATTTTTGTAAAGGAGTTTTTGTCATGGTCCACAACCCTTTACTCTTATATTCTCTTTTAATTGAAAGCAAGTTTTTTCAAAACAATTATAAAAAAAATTAGATTTATGCATGTTAGTTATAAATAATTTTCCATTTTCGATTCTTTCTAGCCTAGTAAGCCTTACTTTTTTATATAAATGAAATTACTTGTGTAATTTTAAAAAATAGAAAATGACACACATACACACACACACACACACAGATATATATGCACATATGTCCATCTCAAAAAAAAAAAAAAAAAAACATTCTCCAAGAGTTGGGAATGCAAGTTCTTACCTATTTAGAAGTGGATGTTTTATTGGAAGATGATGAACTGAAGTGGAGGCAGAGAGCTAAACAACAATGGCTTAAAGGTGGAGACAGAAATTCAAAGTTTTTTCATAAGTGTGCCTCTCACAGAAGAAAAGTTAACTTGATCAAAAGTATTACTAATGAGAGGGGGAATTGGGTCACCACTCGAGAAGAGGTTTGTAAAGCCTTTCAGTGCTATTATGAAAACATGTTCTCATCCTCTCATCCAACTGGTTGTAAGGAAGCTTTGCAGGTTGTGGACAGGGTGATAACACAGGACATGAACTAGCAGCTAATGAGAAGAAGCTCAATAGAGGAAGTGAGGGCTGCAGTTTTTGACATGAATCCACTTGGGTCTCCTGGACCAGATGGATTTTCTATAGGTTTCTACCAAGACAATTGGCAGACTGTTGGTGTGGATGTGGCAGCTGTAGTGCAGGAAGTACTAGACAATAGGAGTGGTGTGGCCGAGATCAATAAGACTTATATTGCTTTGATTCCTAAGAAGAAAAATCCAACTTTAGTCTCAGAGTATAGGCTCATTAGCTTATGCAATGTCATCTAGAAGGCGGTTTCAAAGGTCCTTGCAAATAGATTGAAACACTTCCTCCCTTCTATTATCTCCCCTTCTCAAAGTGCCTTTCTTCCCGAGAGATTGATTTCAGATAACATTATAGTGGCATATGAAACAATGCACTCCATGAAACATAGAATGAGAGGTAAGAAGGAAGGGTACATGGCATTGAAGTTGGACATGAGTAAGGCATATGATAGAATTGAATGGTCTTTCTTGGAAGTTGTCTTGCTCAAGATGAGGTTTAGCAAGGAGTGGACTGATCTGCTTATGGCTTGTGTGAGTACAATTAATTACTCCATCCTGATTAATGGTAGTCCACAGTAAAAGTTTTGTCCTATGAGAGGTTTGAGACAAGGGGACCCACTATCTCCTTATCTCTTTATCTTATGCTCTGAGGTTCTTGGCCTAATGTTGGATCAAGCTGAGCAAAAGGGATTCATAACAGGATTTCCTATTGCTAGAGGGAGTTTATTGGTTAACCATCTCTTTTTTGCAGATGATAGTTTGCTTTTTTGCAAGGTTAATCCATTGGAGTGGAGCAAGCTGTTTGGCATTCTCAAAACATATGAAAATGCTTCTGGTCAAAGGCTAAATATGGACAAAACAACTATTTATTTTAGTTGTAACACAAGAGTTGAGGCTAAGGAGGTTATACTGGCAGCTGCAGGACTGGAGGAAGCCAAATCTTATGAGAAATATTTAGGGCCTCCAGCTTACGTGGGGAAACAGAAACTGAATGCTTTCAAACCTGTCTTGGACAACATAAGGGCAAGAATGCAAAGCTGGTCTATGAGGTTTCTTTCTCAGGCAGGAAAGGAGGTGTTGCTGAAGTCTGTAATACAAGCCATACCCACTTATTGTATGAGTATTTTCAAACTCCCAAAAGCCATATTGAATGCTATTAATTCCTTAATGCAGAGATTTTGGTGGGGAATGAAAGGAGACAGATCAAAAGTTAAATGGCTCTCTTGGAAGACTTTAGGAATATCTAAGGAAGAGGGAGGTCTCGGTTATAGAGATTTTGAGAAATTTAATGTTGCACTCTTAGCCAAGCAAGGTTGGAGAATACTCAAGCAACCTGACTCTCTAGCTGCAAGAATTCTTAAAGCAATGTACTTCTACAAGTCAAGTTTTATGCAGGCCAAGCTTGGTAGTAATCCTTCTTATTTATGAAGGAGCTTCATTGCAGGAAGGGAGGTGTTAGCTGAAGCGCTGCTATGGTGTATTGGTAATGGAAATTCTGTCAGGATATGGAAAGACAAATGGATTCCCAGGCCTACCTCTTTCAAAGTTCAATCTACTGTAAGGGTGTTGGATGAGAAGTCGACGGTGAGCTACTTGATTGACTAGTAGAGAAGTGAGTGGAAAGAAGCCTTGATACAGGAAGTCTTTGATTCTGTGGAGGCAGAAGTGGTTAGCAGAATCCCTATTAGTATTACAAATGCAGGCAATCAGTTGACTTGGAGGTGCACAAAAGATGGCCTTTTTTCAGTAAAGAGTGCCTATCACTAGTTAGGTATGATGGAGGCAAATGACCAGGGTTAGTCATCTTCTACAGTCCTAAAGAATAAGAGCTAGTCTATTATTTGGAAATTGGGGGTTCCTAATGCAAACAGGATGCTAATATGGAGGGCATGTCATGAGTCTCTGCCTACTGAGCTCAACTTATCCAAGAAAAGGATAGTGGAGTCACCATTATGTCCAGTGTGTCAACAGGAGCAGGAGTCAGTAATGCATGCTTTATATCCTGTGTTTTAGTTCAAGATGTGTGGAGTTTGAGCTCACGAAAGCTCCAAAAAAGCGTGGTTAGAGATAATGTTTTTAAGGAATTGTGGAGTCACCTGGTTTCTGTACTCGACAAAAAGGAACTTGATAAATTTGCAGCTACAGTTTACCAAATTTGGAAGAGGAGGAACAACTTCATCTTTGCAAACAAGTTCTGGGAGCTTGGGAAGGTAGTTGAGGCTGCCTTACAGGTTGTTTATGATTATAGAGAGACTAATGAAGAGGATGTTGTGGTTCAAGTTAGACCAAGCTCAAGTGTCCCTAGTTGGTGTGCACCACCTTTTAATGTTTTCAAAGTTAATTGAGATGCCACTGTAGATAAAGGCAAGTGCAAAATTGGTGCTGGTGTTGTGATAAGAGACTGGGAGGGCAGAGTGGTGGCCTCTTTAAGATCACCAAAAGATTTTTTCCCTGATGCTCACTTAGCAGAGTCTTATGGAGTTTTGAAAGCAAATCTTCTTTGCAAACAGTTGTGCCTAAATCATGTGATTTTCGAGGGTGATGCTAAGCAAGTTGTCTTGGTTCTCAACAATTCAAACCAGATCGAGTCCTCAACTGGGATGATTTAATCAAATGTAAAAGTCTTGTTGGGTTTTTTTGAAAGGTGGTCTGTAGTACATGTCTCTAGAGATTGTAATACTTTGGCTCATGTTTCAGCCAAGTTTGCTATTAAACTCTCTGAGGAGAGCATAATATTGGGGGACATTCCCTCATGTATTCATCCTTTGCATTTATTGAGTTGAATAAAGTTGACTTTGTTCTCTTAAAAAAAGAAAAAGAAAAAAAGAAAGTGAATCCACATTCCCTTCAAATTGGGATTGGGATGGGATTTTAGATTTTCATGAACATGTACATTTGTTTCCATAATTGTATTCAAACAGGATAATCATTCAAGGATTAATCATCAAAATATAGAGACATGAATTAGCAATTTCAATAGGGTAAAAAAGATGTCCTCTCCTTTTGTGAAGGGTGAGGTTTCGTAGCTTTGCTCTGAACAAGCTCTAGTCCCTCAGAATTTAGTCTTGATAGGTCTTTAGGGATGGCAGAAGAATTAACAAGGACATGGGAACGCTTAACACCTACAAAAGAAGAAAGTCAAGTGATCGCATTCTCAAAAGATGTTGTCAATGTCTCTAAATCTAGAGGAAGGCATTGCTTATTAGCCTTGATCATAAATGAGAAAGCAATGAATAAAGAGACGTTCAAATCAACAATGGCCAAGATTTGGAACTCAGTAGGACGGGTTACTTTCAAAGAGGTCGGAGAGAACATATTTCTTGTAGGATTTCAAAATTTTTTTGACAAGGAAAAAGTCCTACAAGGAAGGCATTGTCTTTTGATAGACAATTGGTTAGCTTCTAGGAATTTAAAGGAAGTCTACCACCTAATGAGATTCAATTCATGTATGAACCTTTCTTGGTTCAATTACATAATCTTCCTTTAGTTGGCATGACAAAGGGAGATGGGTGAACTGATTAGTTCAGCCATCGGTAATATCCTCATTGTGGGTGTTGATAATGAGGACCTTGGTCGGGGAAAATTCTTGAGAATTAGAGTAGACCTTGATATCCCCAAACCTTTGACTCATGGTTGATTATTAATATTGGTGACAAGGAGATCAGTGAACTCTTCAGTGGTTTCTCATGACCAGTATGGGCAATGGATATTTCAAACCACTCTTCAGGTACATTTCAAACGTACTCCATCAAGGGATATAAGGCAGGGTGATCCGCTATCACCCTACCTATTCATCAATTTCTTAGACACTTTTAGTAGCCTTCTCAAGAAAGCTGAAGAGTCAGGTTTGATTATTGGCCTTCCAATGGCCAGAGGGTAGGTTCATATTAACGAATTACTTTTTTCCATATGATAGCTTGCTTTTTTGCAAGGATTTCTCATTGGAATGGAGTAGGCTATTCAATCTTCTAGACTCTTATGAGAAAGCCTCGAGTCAAAGACAGAATAAGGACAAGACCTAAATTTATTTTAGCAAGAATGCAAGAGAAGAGACAAAAGGTATCATCACCAGAATAGTAGGTATTAGATAAGGTGAGAATCAGCCTAAGTAAGGATGTCTCAATCAAGTTCTTCCAAAGGTGTAATTGATAAGGTGAGAACCAGACTAAGTAACTCGAAAATAGAATTTCTCTCTCAAGCAGGTAATGAAGTTTTGCTTCAATCAGTAATCTAAGCAATTCCTACAGATTGCATGGGAACTTTAAAACTTGCAAAGCACCTGCTTTAGGAACTTGATAAGATTATGAAGAACTACTGGTGGGGTCACTAAGCTCAGGAGCATAAAATCCATTGGGTTAGTTGGGATCAAATTAGGAAGGCAAATAACTTAAAAGGTCTCGAGTTTAGGGATTTTGAGAACATTGTAATGCTAGCAAAGCAATATTGGAGACTTATTCAGAACCCACACTCACTAATAGCATAGGTTTTTACGGCCAAATACATCCCACATGTTGCGTATCTAAAGCAAAACTAGGAAAGAACCCTTCCTATATATGGCAAAGTATGTTGGCTGCAAGACCTCTACTTGAAGAAGGCTTATTTTGGAGAGTAGGCAATGGTGACATAGTTAGTATCTGGTTTGTAAATGTATTCCTCAACCTTATTCTTTCAAGCCCCAAAGCTCAATCAAATTCCTCCATGAAGATACAAAAGTTGCACCTCTTATAGACACAAACACTAAACAATGGGAATGTTCAAGGCTAGGCATTCAAGGATATGGTGGAAGCAACGTTTGGTAACTTAACTAATGACGAAATGGAAGAGTTGGCAGTGATTTATTGGAAGATTTGGGCAAAGTATTATAGTACTATTAGTTTTCATATATTTATGCTATTTGTACTATTATGGTACTTAGTATTATACTATTAGTGATACTAATAAGTATAACACTATTAGTGATTCTAATTAAAATATTATACTATTAGTGATACTTAATATTATAGATTTATAAGTAACTTAGTAATATACTATTAGTGATACTTAGTATTATATAGTGTATATAGTTTTAATATATACTAATAATAATATTGGGTGTATTATGTATACTTATATATTGCTATAATTTATTTGTTCGAACTAACTTCAAATAGGTTCAAATGGAGATAAAGTCAATTCAAACGTATTTTTTTTTGTTTGGAGGGAAATTTTGCACCAAATTATCGGTATATGCTGGAGAATATTCCATTTTGTTGGTTCGAACGATAAATATTATCTGTTTGAATGGAAAAATCTTGTGGGGAAAATTTTGTGGGAAAACATCGCAGTTTTTTGATTTTCGCATTTGAACTGCTAAAAAATCCGTTCGAACGGAAATTCACATATTATTAAGCCGGTCTCTTCATTTCATTTTCACTTAGATTGAAGTTTGAGAGAGAGAGAGAGTGTGGCGGAAGACTTTGAGAGAGTGTTGTGGAGAGAGAGCTTGAAAGAAGTGACAGAGAAGAGATTCTTGAGAGAGAAGAGAGGTACACCAAGAGGTAATATGTTTTTATTTGTTATTTTTCATTCTAATTTTCAAGTACACATTTATTGATATTCATTGCATTTATTCTTGAGATAGAACAGAGGTTTAATGTGTTTTATGCATATATAATTATTGTGGATTAATATTTTTATTGGATTGCATAAATTAGAGGTAAGTTTTTATAGTTTTCTAAGTTTTATTTAATAATCATATTTAGGTATAAGTGTGTTTGTGTAGTCTCAAACGCAGTGTATTGTATTGAAATATGTCATCATGTATGTGAAAATTGGGTTTTGTGATTCAGTTTTTTGCTCTGTTTCATGACTGATTTTGGGTTTGTCCCATTCGAACACTCTAAATCCCGTTCGAATTCAATTTACTTATTTCGAACAGAATCTTACTCGAACAGAATTCTGTTAAAAAATTTGGCTAATTTGTTCGAACAGAATTAAACCCTTTAAGCACTCTAATTAAAGTGATTAATACTTAAAATATACTTATAAAATATTTACTTAAAAAACTATAATGTATAATTAAAAATCTTGAAGCATTCTAATTAAAATCATTAATACTTAAAATATACTTATAAAATATTTAATTGAAAAACTATAATGTATAATTAAAAATCTTTAAGCACTCTAATTAAAATTATTAATACTTAAAATATACTTATAAAATATTTTATTCAAACACCATAATGTATAATTAAAAATCTCTAAGCACTTTAATTAAAGTGATTAATACTTAAAATATACTTATAAAATATTTAATTAAAAAACTATAATGTATAATTAAAAATCTTTAAGCACTCTAATTAAAATTATTAATACTTAAAATATTCTTATTAAATATTTTATTAAAAAACTATAATATATAATTAAAAATCTTTAAGCACTCTAATTAAAGTGATTAATACTTAAAATATACTTATAAAATATTTAATTAAAAAACTATAATGTATAATTAAAAATCTTTAAGCACTCTAATTAAAATTATTAATACTTAAAATATACTTATAAAATATTTAATTAAAAAAATATAATGTATAATTAAAAATCTTTAAGCACTCTAATTAAAATTATTAAAACTTAAAATATACTTATAAAATATTTTATTAAAAAAATGTAATGTATAATTAAAACTCTTTGTACAATCTAATTAAAGTGATTTGTAATGTAATTTTGCAATGTATTTGTGATTTGGAATGTGATTATAACAATTGTTATGTTTACTACTGAGCTATTGGATTTGCTAGTTATTTTTACATGCAGTTAAACCTTAGATCCGTTCGAGAGTTGTGACCAAATATTCTCTTAAAGATTGTTTGGTTACAAATCATGAATTGTCAAAAGTGGACAGTTTGAGATTCTATCATCTATATGGCATATATATTCAGTTAAAACTCTTGTGTTAGTCAATTAAAATTTTGGTTTAGCATTTGCTTACATTCTTCGGGTATGTAGTTCGTAAGTTTCTCGGCCCTATGAATAGGTTCAACGACTTATCGTGACTAGCATACTTGGAGAATTGTAGGAAAATGCTATCAAAATTTTTACTAACATACGAGTTTTGGACTGAATATATATGCAATATAGATGATAGCCTTTCGAATGGGGTAGGACCAACTACCTTAAAAATAGATGTTAATTAAACACGTATATTGAAATAATTTCTTGATAGTGTTTATCCCATGAATTGGGTTTTTTATAGATGGATAAGAGTTGGATATTGTTGGGAGATAGACTTGGTCAAGACTATAAGGAGTATGCACAAAGGGTGAAGTCTTTCTTAGAATTTGCTTGTGAGAGTGTTGACAGTCGAGGATTTATAATATATCCATGCAAGAAGTGCAAAAACCTTAGTTCATATAATATGACCATAGTGGATGATCATTTATTCGTAAATGGAATTGATCCTAAATACTCACATAGGGTTTTACATGGCGAACCATTTCCTAAAGGAGTTAGATTTGGCAGTCAGTTCAATCAGATGGACAAATGTAACGAGATCGACATGGACAACATAAATGTTGATGTTTCTGATGATAGTTATGATAATGGAGAAGATATGGCTGAGATGTTAGGGGATCTTGGCGCAGGCATATTTGGTGTCAGGGATAGAGAAGGAACATCTACACAATCATTTGAGGGAAATGAAAACTTTGGATCACTGTGGGAGGATGCACAACGAGAATTGTACGAAGGGCACACCCGTCATAACAAGTTGTCATTCACTATCAGGCTGCTCCATATTAAGTCTATTTGTCGTATATCTGCAAAGGTCATCGATATGTTGCTTGAATTATTTAAAGAGGCTCTCCCACAGGATAACGTAGTACCTCGAAATTTTTATTAAAAGAAGAAATTGAAGCAAGGGTTAGGATTTGATTATAATATCATTCGCGCATATAAGAATGATTGTGTTCTCTTCTGGAAGCAATATGCAGAATTTGATTAATGTCTAGTGTGTCTTGAGTCAAGATGGACATCAGATAAGCGTAATGTACCCCATAAATTGCTAAGACATTTTCTGTTGATTCCTCGACTTCAGAGATTGTTTACTTCCCTGATGATTGCAACAAATATAACTTGGCATCACATAGAAAGAGTCCAAAATTATCAAATCTCACGCATCCTTCAGATTCCTTACAGTGAAAGAAATTTGATGATGACTATCCATGGTTTGCTGAAGAACCTCGTAATGTACATCTTGGTTTAGCAACTGATGGCTTTAATCCATTTAGTAACATGAACACTTCTCATAGCACCTGGCTTGTCATATTAATGCCCTATAATTTGCCACCATGGAAGTGTATGAAGGATCCTTATTTTATGATGACTTTATTGATCCCAAGGACAAGGTCAACAGGAAATGAAATAGATGTATATTTGCAGCTAATGATGGCAGAGTTGAAAGAGTTGTGGGAACAGGGTGTCAATACATATGATGCGGCCTTGTCGCGTGAATTCAAGATGCATGCTGCAGTACTTTGGACAATAAATGATTTTCCAGCTTACGGAAATTTGTCTCGGTGGAGCACAAAAGGAAAAATGGCTTGTCCAATTTGTAACAATGATACACAATCTCAGTGCTTAACGAATTGCTGGAAATTATGTTTCATGGAACACCGTCGATATCTACCTCATGATCATAGATGGCGTTCAAATAGAGCAATGTTTGATGGAAGGGTTGAGTGCAGGTCATCACCGCCAGAGTATTCTAGTGGTAATATTCTCATGCAATTGGAAGATATTCCAGACAATAGATTTGAGAAGGATGCAAGATGTTGAAAGAGGAAACGATAGGCAGTGGAATTGAATTGGACAAAAAAAGTATTTTCTTTGAGTTGCCATACTGGTCTACCTTGACACTACGTCACAATTTAGACGTTATGCACATTGAAAAAAATATATGTGAGAATATTTTGAACACCCTGATGTCAATACAAGGGAAGATAAAAGATACAATCAACTCTCGTAAAGATTTCAAAGAGTTAGGGATAAGATCGAATTTGCATTTGCAAGGTACTAGGTTGTCAGCCTATATGCCCCTTGGATGGTATACACTTTCAAGTGATGAGAGAAAGAAATTCTGTGGTTGGTTCATGACAATCAAATTACTCGATGATTATGCTTCGAACATGTCAAGATGTATCCGAACTCATGATTGGAAGATAACTGGTCTCATAAGTCATGACTACAATATATTTCTGCAGCGATTGTTGTCAGTTGGCATGAGCAGAAAGCATACTCGAGATGTTCATATAGCACTCATAGAATTAGGGCAATTTTTTAGGAGTATTTGCAGTAGAACTTGAAAGTTGATGCCTTATTAAAAATGGAAGCTGACATTGCATTGATATTGTGCAAGTTGGAGAGCTTGTACCCGCCTTCATTCTTTGATGTAATGGTTCATTTGGTTGTGTACCTACCTCGTGAGACTTTAGTTGCCGGCCCCATTTAGTATAGATGGATGTATCCTATTGAATGGTTTTTGAAAAAACTTAAGCGATATGTGGGGAAAAAGGCTCGTCCGGAAGAAATGGATATGATTATATTCCAGAGGCAGAAAAACCACATGAAGAAGTTGATAGTCAAGACCATGAAGAAGCATATCAAGAAAATGAATCAGGCATCAATCTATTTGTTGATCTAAGCCAATATGACATGGTCCCATTGCGCAGAGAAGATGTTCAACCTGAAGTAATTGAAGGTGAAGTGCCGAAAGAACATGAATCAACTTAAGTGTCTACTGAGGATGAGAGCGATTGGTCCAACAAAATTGATACTAAATGATTTTCAAATAGATATTTGTGTAGATATAATTCTTATAAAGATCCATAATGTATCTTGTCTGAATAATAATTTATTATAATTTCAAACAGATATGCCTCATAAACACAAACGAACACATGAGCCATCCCCACCCCTTACTAACTCCCCGTGTGGTTCACTTGTCAACAATAGTGGGTCAACATCACCAGAATCAGAATAAGGTATTTTATCACTGTATATCTTTAAAATAAAATAATTTAATTAAAATATATGCTTTAATTATTGTATATATAGTTGTTGTAAACCAGCACTGAGTTAGAGGTATTACGAGTGGTGTCTGGATTAAAGTTTATATACCTGATGATCACACCGGTGGCTCTAGGAATTCGACAGCTTGGCTTGCTTCTTACGTTGATACCCTTACTAGCATGTATGCACCGATGGCTACATTCTTCTGGGCTAAAGTTCCCCAATATGTGAAAAACCATATAAAAAATCATTGCTTGGTAATAAGTTACTTGGTATAACATGTTAATTTAAATAACTTTTGTATTTATACTAATTGTTTATAATTTTTTAAAGGATGAGTTTGAACTAAATTTTGGTCGGTGAGAGGATTGATTAACGATTGAGGAACTAATGTCGAATGCATTCCAGAGATACAAAGGTCGATGCCATACACACTATCAGAAATTCAGTACTATGACAGAGGTGCGTCAAAGTCCATTCCAAGCAGTGCTACCAAACAAATGGGAGAAAGTTTATGATTTGTTTGAAGATCCTGCTTATCAGGTAATTTCGCTACTATCTTTTTTTTTTTTTTTTTTTTTAAGAATATATGATAGATGTATTGAACATATAATTATAATACTTTTTTTTAGCAACGGAGTACAGTAAACAAAGCAAATAGATCAAATTTAATGATACACCATCATGCGAATTCTCGATCTTTTCATTGCTTGTAAAAAAAATGGTAAGTTATTCTAGTCCTCATTAAATATTAACATATACACTTTTTTGATTTAAATTCTGATATAGATTTTCATTTTGTAGCAGGAAGAAAGTCCTGTTGACTATGATCTGACCCAATTGTATGATAAAGCACATAAAAATCGTGATGGTGTTTGGAGTAATCCAGAGGTAGAGGCAAATTATGTAAGTTTAAGTTTCTTTAATTCCATTGTCTAAAGATATTTTTGTTATCTATATTAATTTTAATGTTTGTTTTTTGGTAGAACAAAATGATATCTCTTAAGGAAACTGCTGATGAATCATCTGTCAACGATACTCAAATACTTTTTCAAGTTCTTGGATCATGTTCTGGATATTTGAGATGCTTAGGACGTTGCGTGAAGCCATCCTCAACATCATCATCCTCTTCTAAAGTCAGATCGAATGACAACAAGACTACGAAATTAGAGAAAGCTGCACTTGAGATAAAACGATTGAGGTAGAACGAAAAAGAGTTGTTGACCCGATTAGATCAAGCAGCAGATTTAGAGACAAGATTAGAAGAGAGGCTACGATTAAATAACAAAAAAATGTTTGAACAATTCCAGTCAATGATGTCCCAAAACTCTATGCCACCACCACCACCACAATCATAATTCATCTAATTTTTTTTTAATTGCCTTTATTTATGATGTTTGTAAACATTTGAACAATTTATGTATAGATGATTGCAATTTGTATAATATTAGTATGTTATTTTTAATTAAATTTTGATCTATTTGACCAATACTGTTCGAACGGTAAATGTGACGCCCCCAAATCCCCACGCCCGAACACGGGGAAATCAAGACGTCCGGATGGTGACAACCCGGGTCACCATCCCATCGACGGGTGCCAAGTGTGTGCAAAGGCAACAAATGTGCACGAAAGAACACGCAGCGGATAACGAAAGTCATAACTAAGTACCAGAATTTTTCTTAACGTAATTCAAGCTGTTTAAAACATACATAAATAAGACATTACAAAAACACAAATACAGTTTTAAACAAATATAAAACATAGCATCAGCAACCCGGCGGAGCCGCATCCTCTGGCTCAGCCTCCTCCTCTTCGCCCTCCAACTCTGCACCAAAAGCTACGGAACCAAAATGGTACCGCAGGTAAGTAAAACCCAAACACTACCAGATAAAAACACATAGAACTCAAACAAAATGCATGAAGCATGCCCGATGCACAAAACCCAAAAACATAATTTTCCACACACGCCAAAAACCCATTTGGCCCAAAAACACATCCTTTCCGAAAAACACGCCAAAAGTCACATTTGGCCTTTATCTGTCTCAAACCATTATCCATATTAACCGTATGCACCATGACCTCCCCTAGGGGTCATCCGCACACCCTGGCTCCAGTGCCACACCGCAGAGTACCACCACGCATGTGACACCTAACGAGCGATGCCCAGTTTCGTGCCCCGCACGTTCGTAGCCAAGCATCCTCTAGCCCTCACCAGTGAAGGGCCACGGAGTCGGTGCGTAGAGCGATGCCCGGTTCCGCGCCCGGCGCGTTCGTAGCCAAGCAACCCCTAGCCCCCGCTCCCGTCGTCTAGCGACAACTCAGGGGACATCACTCAATTTATTCCGCTCCCGAGTGACCAGAGGAGCTCCACCGGGATAATACCCCATCCCGGCTTGGGGTCGTGATACACACGCACCCGTAAGACCACTTACGCCAATACACAGGCTTTTCACACATAAACAAAAACACACGTGCATGCACCATGTAATGCCATATCAATGCATAATAAAATAATCCAACAACATAAAACAATAAAATAAGCAACTCCGTCCTCCATCCATCCGACCCCCGAACTCCTCGAACTCAGTCCGGAATCAGCCAACCAACAAATAAAATAATTGAATGAGCAATATATTTTTAAATCTGAAAATAGGGTTTGGAAAATACTTACAGTGCTATACGGTAATTTTAGAAAACACCCGGCGTTGCAAACGGCGGAGAAAAAGCAACGTAACAGTGTAATTTACACTGTTGTCGTGGGTAATAAATTACCCATTTTCGAACGGGGACAAACCAAGGCTCGGGATTGATAGGGAATGGCCTTGAGATATTTATGAAGCTAAGGGAAATGAGTTTTGGCCGTGGGTGGTGGTGGAAATGGCGGTCGAAGGCCAAAAAAGGGCTGAACGGAGTTGAGCTCGTGGGAGCTGCTCCGGCAACGGATCGAGGCCGGAAATGGGTGGTTTAGGTCGGCAAGAGGTAGGGGAAGAAGCTGTGAAAAGATGGTGGCCGGAGGTGGTGCGACGGTGCCGAAAACGGTGAAAAACCGTATGGCTTGGAGGAGCTCGTGGCGGCTAACGGTGGCTCGGATGGAGGTGAAACTTGGTGGGGATGTTCACCGGTGAGAGGGGAAGAAAACTGGGTGGGTGGTGTCGGCCACGCCCCCGGCGAGCGGCGGTTCTGGGCTGCGAAAGCAACCGGCGACAGGGGCAAAAACAGAGCAGGTGCAGCGACTTCCGACGGCTCTCGAAAGCTAACGACTGGTCCGATGGCTCTGAAAATTGGTGGGGATGATCTCTGGTGGAAGGGGAAGAGAATGGTGGTGACGGCGCACCAAACGGTGGCCGGACGGGCCGGTCAAAGTGGCGGCAACGGGAATGAGAAAAAGGGGCAGCTGGGCGTACGTGGGAGAGAAAGGAGAAGAAAGAAGAAGAAAAGAAAGAAAAAGAAGGAAAAAGAAAAGGAAAAAGGGAAAAAGAAAAAGAGGAAAGAAAAGAAATGAGGTCCAATCCTCACTCCGGAGACCAAAAACCGATCCGCCGAAAACGATATTAAAAACCGTAAAACGACTAAAATAAATTAAACACATCAAATAAATTAAAACCAATTAAAACACATTAATTTAAAATAAATAAACCAATATATTATTCAAATTAAAAACAACCCTTCAGTGAAAATACACGTAAAAACGGGGTATCACAGTAAATAACCTGTTTGAATGATGAATTACCATTTATGCATCCATTTGAACAAAAATCGGCCCATTCGAACTGTATCGAAGAAATTCATTCTGTACGTCTGTTTGAACAATTAAATATTTCTTCGAATAACTTTATTTTTTAAAACTCCGTTCGAACAGAAAATTTCTAAAAATAAAATGTCTATTCGAACAGGTAGAATTTATTTTTGAACAAAAGTCACTTAAAAAATGTGTTAGTTTGAATGAACAAGATCAAATACGGTTATTAGTTCGAATAAACATTTCATATTGTTCGAACAACAATTTTTTCATTCGAACTTGATTCTGAGACAACATTTTTTGTCTAAAAAAAAACCCATTCGAACGATTTCGACTTGTTCCTCCCAATTTCGTCCCTAAAAGTACTTTTTGGAGATGAAAATCAATTTTTGTCTCCAAATACTTTCTGAGATGGTCTTTCTGAGACAAAATAGAGACAAAAACATTTTTGTCCAAAAACTTCTAGTGACGAAATTTGGGTTTTTTGAGACAATTTTTTGTCTCTAAAAACCAATTCTCTTGTAGTGCATGTGGTCGAAATTTCTTTCAGTTATTAATATAAACGGGTCAAATTCAATCTAGCTATAAAAGGTTATTATTTATTTATCTAGTTTAGGTTAGAGATAATAAGATATAATCAGCAATCCAGAAGATAATGGTATAAATCCAAGGAATTGACAACTACTGACCAGCCAAAAAATAAAAACATGAAACTACAGCTTTGATTATAAATTCAATATATTTGGCCCCCGTTCTGGGGGTTGGGAGTGCATATATGGTCATAAATTTGTAGGAAGACCCAGCAAAACGTTGATCTACCATGCAAATTCATATGCAAATTAGGGGTAATGAAACTAAGGGCATATCTGGGTAATTAAATGAGATTAAAATTTTATAGATAATAATAAAATAATTTGGTGATTTTTCAAAATTTAATCAAATATATTAATTTAAATCATTTCACAACTATTTATCAACCATTTTATTACTATTTACAAATATTATGAGATATTTAATTGTTAAAACGATCTCTAAAGATAAATTCCAAGATCAAGGAGAATTGCTAGTCTACTTAGCATTTGCACCCATAGGTGTATTTTTTTTAATTTTTATTTATTTTTTAAATGTTATGAAAGGTATTGAATAGGTTTTTTTTTTCTTAAATATTAAAAACAATTCTTAATGTTTAAGAGAAATACAAAAAATAAAATAAAATAATGGACCATTTATCAGTAGACCATCCTCATCTGTAGAATGGCCTAATAATAGAATAGATAGAAGAATGTAATAAACTTTCCTGATTTCATTGATTTGTATTGAGTGCTATTTGTACACGAGAATAACGAATAAAAATTAATGAATTGTTACAAATAACTTTAGAGAAAATAGTTAACAATTTTGTTCTCTACTATTGTATTCTAGAAGACCGTGACAATGATGTACAATTGAGAGGAATGACCCTTCAGCCATTACATTATTGTTGTATTGTCCAAAGTGCCCTTCATGTGTTTGTGAAAATTTCCAGAAGAGTCACTTTGCTTGATACGCCCTATCCAGTTGAACAGGGTTTCTACCAAGTTGAGACTCGACCTGAAATGAAGAAAGCGATCAACAAAATTGGTTTTGTAAGAAGATCAACTAACTGATATTGAGAATTGCAGAACTTGACTTGTAGAGTATGTGCGCCAACTCGATCTCTCACGAAATGAAAGTCAATGTCCATGTGTTTGGCTTTGGAATGATACACAAGATTCATAGAAAGGTTCGTCGCCCTGATGTTATCGCACCACAGTGTTGGAGCAGTGGGAAGAAAGACACCTAACTCATGAAGCACATTTTGTAACCATATGACTTCTGCTGCCGCTAATGTAAGGGACTTTTATTCTGCTTCTGTGGAAGATAGGGCTACTGTGCTCTATTTCCTCTAATCAATTCTGTGGAAGAAATAAATTAATATTTTATTTAAACAAAAAAAATTTTAAATCAATTCTTCTAATCCTGAATGTAGGCCTGAGCTTCGCGCTTTACGACTACCCAAAGTTGGAGGCAAAATTTTGCTCCGACTCTGACTCCGATCGGGGGTCAGAATTCGAAGCTTTGATTGGAACTCCGACCTCTGATCAAAATTCTGATTTTGTAATGCGCCCAATTGGCCCATTCTGGGCCCTAAAATAAAATAATAATAATAATAATAAATTTAATGTAATACATCATTCAAAAACTCCTATATAATAATTCAAAACATTGATAATACTAAAAACAATATATTTCAAATAGTCCATAAGGGAAAACATATTGAACAGTCCATAAAAGTAAAAGCATCATTTGCAGCACCGTGCTTGGTTGTCGGTGATACTTAAAATTAAGATAAAAAGTCACAATCAATCAAAGGAAAAAAAAATGATTCAAAAAATTGAACATGCTAAAAGTAGAATTTGATTATCATCCCTCATCAATAAAACTTAAAGGGGGATATCAACTTATCCATACTCCATGATCCATCAACTACATCCCAACTCCCAATGGTTGCACATCTTAGACTCAGACTATCAGCCATCTGCGCAAGTATACTAGGGTTCACAATTATATCTATGAAATCTTAAAAAGTAGAAGTTAGATAGATTAATGATACCATAAAAAGAATTAAATAAGAAGATTGAAATACTTAAATAATTATTTGAATAAACTTTAATAATAAAAAAATAAGTAAAATAGGGTTACTCAAGTCAAGCCTATAACTCTCAACATCAATGCCAATGGTATCTAGTCCAAGGGGCGTATCACTTATCAAGTTCTATGTGCAAACGATGGCCTCCATGGTAGATGGTGACAATGAACTCCGGTAAGAATCCAACACTCGACCTCCAGTGCTAAACGCCGACTCAGAGGCAACAGTAGTGATAAGAATGGCTAGTACATCTCAGAAAATATGGGAAATAAATGGATACTTGGTGGAATTAACCTTCCACCAAGTTAATAATTGAAATACATCACTAGCTGTCTCAACCTCTTTCTCAAAATACCATTTAACCTCAAAAGTACACTGCATAATACTCCTCGTTGCAACAAGTTGATGATACAGGTTCATAACGTTGTAACCTCGACAGCGTGGACGCAATGCTCCATCTGGGCAAAGGTCATCGGAGGGAGGTGTTAGGCTCAAGTGTGAGGTACCCGCTACGAATGAAGACTGATTACTATTATTGTAGTGGGAATATAAGTCATCAAGATCTCTTTTAAACGCTTGAATAAACTGTGCAGACCTCACTACCCCCATTACGAAATTTGCCCAAAATTCTATCACAGCCAACTTATATTGAGGGTCAAGGATTACGGCCACAAAAAGTAATCTATTTTCTCTTCTCAACATCTCCCAATATTCATCATATTTGGTTTGCATCCTCATAACCATACAAGATCACAGTCTGCTAGGGTCATCACAACCTTCTTGAAAGTGGTAGTGAAGCTCTGAGAGCTCGCTGAAGTACAAGTTCGCAGTCCCAAATATCTGCATAGTGATGTTATAAAAAATTTGCACAAATGTGACGAAACGCCTCACACTAGTCCAATCATATTTGTCCGGCGCACCCAGCCTTTTTCCTGTAGGCTCCAGCAAAGAATACTTAAAGCCCCCATCCTTGACCTCCATCAGCTCGAACACTCTTTGGTACTTCTGTGCCACATCTAACATCATGTATGATGAGTTCCATCAAGTCGGAACATCCAAGTGATCATAAACCTAAAATTAAAATCAGGGAATTCGTTCATTAGATTATACAAAAGAAACCATAAATAATTCTCTTAAAACTCGTATATTCCACAAGAAAGAAAGGAAAAGTACACATCGACCTGTAAATATTTTAAGAGAAAAACAAGATGGGGCACTCATCATCCACTTAATGGTTAATTGGTCTTAATAGCTTAATGGGCAGGTTAGTTATCAGCTATATGTTTGTCGCACATCATGCCAAACTGTAATTCCCATTGTAAAGATCATTCAGAAGTCAACTAAAGCTATTCAGATCTGCTAGACTTATGCCCCCACAACAACTACAACTAGGTCATGATTTATGCCTTTATAAAACAATTCCACTAATCTTTTTTGTGTAACAAGACCTATCAAACTAAGAATGCTTAACAAATAATTAGTAATGATATGAAATTGTAACCACCACCACCAGAGGACAAGCAAAGCATTTTGCAGTTTAGAGCCGATAATCCACAGAATTTGAGTATATCATAATGATCTTGGACCCTAAACAGAAGTATTAATTGGTGGGTTTACTTGATCTTTCTTTATGGACTATGCCACTGCACCTTATAATTAATAACCAATAATTCAAGAATCACAAAAGGAATCAAAGTTGAAGAAAAAAAGAAAAGGAAGTACTGCTTTTTGTTTAATTACACTACTTAATAGGTGAAATGGCATTGGTGATGGAGGAGCTTTATCTTTTTTCAATGGGGATTATAGTTTGGCATGTCCAAGTGACAAACCACCTCTAATCAATTCAACTTAAATTGCATCTTTAAACTTTTGGATAAGTTTTAAACGACGTTCCCTGTGTTAGTATGAATAAAAAAAATTAATTACTAACTATTCCTTAAAATACCCAGTCACAATCGGAATAACAGACCCAATTCCGCAATTAGACAAACAGTTGGTAGGCAGGACGTCTAGCACAGCCAAAACAGATCAGCAACATCATGAATCACGCCTAGGGGTGGGCAGCGGGGCCCCGTTACCCGCTGCCCCGCCCCGTTTGCCCCGCCCCCGCATAGGGCGGGGCGGGGCATCAGCATCGTCAGGGCCGGGGCGGGGCCCCCCCGGCCCGTATGGTGTAACCCAGCGGAGGCGGGGGACGGGGATGGACCCCCCCGGTCCGTTTTTCCCCCGCCCCGCCCCATATGTATATAATATATAATATATATTATATATATAAGTTTAAGTTATACTTAAATGAAACGGCGTCGTTTTGTCATTAACAAAACGGCGCCGTTTCATTTAAGTTGCTGCATACCCCTTACCCCCCCCTGGCGGGCGTCCTTCACACTTCTCCAGTTCTCCCGAGTCCCTCCCCTCCCCTCCGAAACCCCCAATCCCCTCCCCTCCGACCCTAAGTCGCCGTGCCGTACGCCGTCCCTCCTCCCTCTCCCACCCCGGACGCACGGTATGTATACTTTTCTCCTCCGGTCATTGATTTTCTTAATTTTTCTCCGTTAAATTATATATATATATATATATATATATTGAGTTTTGATCGGAGATTGGAAGAAGGATGGGGTTGAATCGGAGATGGAGGATGGGATTTGTGAATTGTGTGCTATGGATTCGTTGTTTGTGACATTGTGTGATTGTTTCGGATTTCAAGCATTTTGGATGTTTTGGATTGCCCATTTTTGTTGTAAATTTCATTGAAACCCTAACCCCTAAATTGATTTAGGGGTTTCATGAGCCTACCGAGATAAGTCATAACAATCTTGAGGACGACGTTGTAACTTGTGGGTTCATGCACGCAGGACCGTTGACGGATTCAAAATAAAGACATTATTGCTTTAGTAAATAAATAAGTAAATCTGATATTAAATTTATTTTTTTAAAAAAGCCGTTCTTCTAATCTTTGAATCTTGAAAAAAAAAAATCTAAAACATCATTATTAGAATATTTTTCCATATTTTAGTTATTTTTAAAAATTAAATTAGTAATGTCATGTGGTCGAAATTTCTTTGAACTATGAATATAAACGAGTCAAAAATTCAATAAAAACGTAAAAAATAAAAACATGAAACTACAACCTTTGATTATAAATTCATTATATTTTGGGAGTGCATGGTTCGGAGAGTTAGCTCTTATTACTAAATATCAACTCCAATATCACAATTATAAAATAGAAATAATAACTCTACAAATACTTGAAAATATCCTTAACTCGGAATCTGGAAAATATCCTTAACTCAACATATCAAATAACCAAAAGTAACCAAATTACTAACTATGACTCAAATAAGTACTCGTACACTCGAGCACTTATAATTATTCCTCTACAATCATCAAACTTCTCTAACACTGCCTATTCTTGATCTTCAGCTTAACCATCAAGATTATCTAAAAAATTTTGTGGAGATAAGGGATGAGTTATCAATAACTCAGTAAGTAGAGAACATATACCAGTGTGTAAACATGAGCATTTACAGAGTTCAAAATGCAGAATCAAAATATGCTATAAAAAATGTTAGAGCGAAAGTTCAAAAATATTCTTATTCAAAATTCTTTTAGCATAACATAACTGACCACCATCATACCAAAATATTAAAGGCCATGTTTAACTCCTGTGGTATGGTTGTGCGAAACTCGATAACTAACCGAGTAGAAACAAAATATGAATCTTCCCTTTATTTATTCTCCGAGTCCCGAGTGTGCACACGAAAAATACCAAAAGAAAAAACACTTTGTTTCCCAATTAAGTGCACCAGAAACAGAATAGTAGGTACTAACCCAAACAAAAGGCACTATTAGCACTTGTGGTAGGTCAAATAGATCACCATCCACACACCACATCCCGATCCAGAATGTCATGTCAAAAGTTTTTAAAAATCACATCATGTCATATCAGAGTTCAGAACATCTTCAGAATAGAACATAATCAAATCACAAAAATATAATTTATGCACAAAATTTCATATTAGCTCTCTTTTGCACAGTTTAAAAACAAAATGCTAGAAAATAAACTCATGTCTACACCAGTCAAAACAAAAATACTTTCTCTTTCATTAGAGTTCATGAATGATATTGAACAAATAATTGAGGTTGTTTTCATAATTCTTTTCATAACATATAATACACATTTTCATAAATCAACCAAAGCTCATTTTATTTTTACGCAAAATCTAGTATAGGAACTCTGCTTACTTGAACTTCTTAACTTTTCAGAATTTCTTCACAATAGTACTGAATGAATATCAATCAACACCTATAAAAACTCATGTAATTTGAATAAATCTCTAACTGACCAAAAACCTCATATGTACACTTGAAATATCTATTGTAATACCACAAAAACATAAAATTTCTCTTAACCTCAAAAATACCTCCACTTTCTAATTCCTCAATAACACATAATCGAGTTCATACCGATCAAGAAAGATAGTTGGAAAAAAAAAAGTAGTTAAATCATGAAAATCAATAAATACAGTTATTTAAAATACTAATAACATATAGAAAAATAAGCTCCCATAAATAAGTCGTTAAAACGTTCTTATAATAGGTTTATTTTCTTATAATTAACATAATTATTCAACTTTACAAGAAGTCTAATAATACCCAAATCAATTAAATCTTCTTAATTAAAAATACTACTAAAATCAATTTGTAAAATTAATACCAAATAATATAATGAAGATCCCTTAATGTTTTCTGTGGAATCAAGTTGTAAATAGATACTTAAAATAATTTAAATAAAATACTATCATTACAAATACAAAATATTTTGAGACTTAAAACAAGGCCATCATAAAATAAGTTCTCCTTAAAACAAGTAAAAATAGGGGTGTACAAATAATTTGATCTTCCAACATGGCCGATTTAACTGATCTGACTCGAACAAAAATGCCCGAACTGTTTCAGTATTCTTCGGAAGCAGAAATGGCTGTACCTGTTTTCGATTTAATCAAGAATTACCTAATACCCATTTTTGGATACAAGTGACTTCTCAATTTTTCTTTTTATTTCTGGATACAAGTGACTTCTCAATTCTTCTTTTTGCTCTCTTTCGGCACCCTTGGATTCGGAGAGAGTGGAGACATACCTAGCTTGATGAGGGCTACGCTCGAGTCACCATGTTCTTCTTCCGAATCTCAAAGGAAGCCTTTGTTTTCTGCACTTCCCGTCTTTGTACATCATAGCATCACTGTTATAGTCCCCTAAAAATGCTTCTCCACAAGCGTCTTGGCCCTTGGGCTGAAGATTTAAGGATAGAATAGCTATCATGTTGCCATACGATATGAAGCTTTGCTTCCATGGTATATCCAGTAACTGCTTTGTTGCTTTTGCAACTTTTAGAATAGAAATCTCATCGAGCTGAAGGGAACAAAGAGCAACTTGATTGTATATCCTCTGTGATTTTGTCAAATAGTAGGGCCCTTTGCTTTATCCTACCACCAATAGCAAAGAAGAAAAGAATTTCAAGGAAAGAAAGGAGGTGGGAACCACATGGGCTTGTTGGTGTCTCTTGCCAGGGCCTTCTCCTCCTCCACACAATGATCTTCTTCCATATCATCTTCATCGACTGAGAGCTAACAAGAATATTGTTGAGTTTTGCACTTTTTTAGTCCCACATTGGTGGGTGAGTAAATGAGAGGCAAATTCTTAAGTTATAAATAAGAGGCTTAGCCTCTTAGTTTAAGTGCACCAGTTGAAAGCTTATCTAGTAACTTTTGATTTTAGTTAAATTCCTCTATTAGCCTTTTGTAAAAGGGGAAGAGGTGTAGAGTTAAATATTTGCTAGTGGGATAGCTTTGTGGGTGTGGTGAGGAGAAAAATTGTGTGATTATAACAAATTTTCACATAGTAAATTTTCTTCTCTGGGTCAGGTAGTTTTTCTCCTATTTTGGAGTTTTCACGTAAATTTCTTGTGTTATTATTTCTCTATTTTTCTTGTTATTCCTGCAAAGGGTAGATCCTAGGGAGGTGAATTTGGAGGTCCAAATTCTCAACAATTGGTATCAAAGCCACTAGGTTCTTTTTGTGGGGTGGAGTTTTGGTGTGGTAGTGTGGATACGTACAGTATAAGGAGGTTCTGTCTAGGAGATTGGAAATTTTAAGTGTGTCCATTGTGACCATCCAATCTTTCCTGAGAACTGAATTAGTGAGGTACTATTCATTTCTACAGTAAATTCATCAAAGCAATGTCAAGAAGTAGGCTTTCAAATCTTGTCAAATTTGAGGTGGAGAAATTTGATGGGAGAATCAATTTTGGCTTGTGGCAAGTACAAGTCAAGGATGTCTTGATTCAATCAGGATTACACAAGGCATTGAAGGGCAGACCAACACATGAAGTCAGCACTGGTACTAGTGTGATTGGTGAAAGTAGCAGATCTAAAATGAGCGATAAAGATTGGGAGGATCTGGATTTGAGAACAGCAAGTGCAATACGTCTGTGCTTGGCTAAAAATGTTCTTGCAAATGTGCATGGAATATCTACGACAAAGGAACTCTGGGAAAAACTCGAAGAGTTGTATCAGACGAAAGGCCTCTCAAATCGTGTGTACCTGAAGGAGCAGTTTCATACATTGCGAATGAGTGAAGGTACAACTATTTCAGATCATTTAAATATTTGCTAGTGGGGTAGCTCTGTGGGTGTGGTGAGGAGAAAAATTGTGTGATTGTAACAATTTTTTACATAGTAAATTTTCTTCTCTGGGTCAAGTAGTTTTTCTCCTGTTTTGGAGTTTTCACGTAAATTTCTTGTGTTATTATTTCTCTATTTTTCTTGTTATTCCTGCAAAGGGTAGATCCTAGGAGGGGTGAATTTGGAGGTCCAAATTTCCAACAAATGTTCCATCTTCTACCTCCAGACATGGCCGGCAATAAGGTACTCATCATTTCAAGTTCCCCAGTGCAAAGAAAATTTCTTTTGTATTGATCGTTTGGGTTTGAGCAAAACCAGAGGATAAGCCGGTTTGTTGTTGGTAGGAGAGTTTGAGTGAGAAATGTGGGAGCAGATTTTTTCAAGCAAGATTTGTTCTTTCACATGTAAGTGAGGGGGCTTCTTTTTTCCTTAATCTATTATTTCCTCCACTTTTTGTTCTGCTTGTGTTCTATTGGGTTGATTTCATCTGCAAAGTTTCCTCCTTTTAGGTACTACCATGGAAGGAAGGAAGGAAGTGATCAGTGCAGGTCAAGACTCAAAGAAGCGGTAGTGAAGTGGAGTGTGAAAGGAGGGTGTTTTTTATTCAATCGCCGTTTTGATGGACATGGTTCACAAGATTCTTCGACGCTAGCCTCTTTGTCTTGCCTTCTTCTTCTTCTTCTTCTTCTTCTTCTATTTCTGAGTGTGTTTTTTTTTTTTTTAGTTAATCGGTTAATTTTTGAAATTTTTTGGTTCGGTTAATCTCATCGGTTTGGAAGCCCCTTTATCGGGAGGTTGTGTTTTCGGGTCAGGTTGGAATAGTGCCTTTTCCGTTCGGACCGGATCTGATGAACAGGCCTAAGTACAAAGAAGAAACTGGAGTCCACAAAGATATGAATATAGCCTTCAAATATCAAGGGCATAAATGTAAATAAATTTCTCTTGCAAAAGATAGGTTAACACATAAAAAATAACACTACACTACAACAATAATACACCGAGGGAATAGCTTGAGACTACGCAACAAGCTTACGCAAAAAAATAGAAGACTAGAACAAAGCAACACCGAGAGGAAGAAAGATGGCACGCAATGGACAATGGACTGTAGAAAACAGAGAGAGATATCTGAGAGAGAAGACAAGAGAGAAAAAGAGTTCAAATGAAGGGAGACAGTGAGAGGAATAGAGAGAAACCTACAGCATTGACGGGCAGAGATGCAATGGAACTGTTCGGTATCACTTGGCTTCACCGTGCCGAGACTGGAGGTAGTAACCAGGGTGGAAGCTAGGAGGAAAAATATGCTCTATTTTTGGGAAGGGAAAACAGGGGCCTTGTATGAAGAAGAGGACCTGCAGCTTCCACTACAGAGACTTATTGTGGTGTTGCCATACGTGAGGGTGGAGGCGTTAGGTTTGCAGTCACCGTGGCTTGTGGAGGTGCGCTGTAGACTAACCTTTGGGCAGTGGCTAGTGGCAGCAACATGGAGGCAATGGATGGGTTTCGGACGGTGGGGGGTCATGGAGGTGGTGCGAGTGGGTTGCTACCATGTGGTGTTTCCCATGGCTAAGGACACTAGTGCAGGGTGGCTTAACATGGCGTGGAGGCACAGTAGGCTAGGAGAAGTGGCTGCAGCACTACGTGAAGGAGGTTGTCACTAAACTGAGATTGTAGTGTGAATCCACATTCCCTTCAAATTGGGATTGGGATGGGATTCTAGATTTTCATGAACATGTACATTTGTTTCCATAATTCTATTCAAACAGAATAATCATTCAAGGATTAATCATCAAAATATAGAGACATGAATTAGCAATTTCAATAGGGTAAAAAAGATGTCCTCACCTTTTGTGAAGGGTGAGGTTTCGTAGCTTTGCTCTGAACAAGCTCTAGTCCCTTAGACTTTAGTCTTGATAGGTCTTTAGGGATGGCAAAGAATTAACAAGGACATGGGAACGCTTAACACCTACAAAAGAAGAAAGTCAAGTGATCGCATTCTCAAAAGATGTTGTCAATGTCTCTAAATCTAGAGGAAGGCATTGCTTATTAGCCTTGATCATAAATGAGAAAGCAGTGAATAAAGAGACGTTCAAATCAACAATGGCCAAGATTTGGAACTCAGTAGGACGGGTTACTTTCAAAGAGGTCGGAGAGAACATATTTCTTGTAGGATTTCAAAATTTTTTTGACAAGGAAAAAGTCCTACAAGGAAGGCATTGTCTTTTGATAGACAATTGGTTAGCTTCTAGGAATTTAAAGGAAGTCTACCACCTAATGAGATTCAATTCATGTATGAACCTTTCTTGGTTCAATTACATAATCTTCTTTTAGTTGGCATGACAAAGGGAGATGGGTGAACTCATTAGTTCAGCCATCGATAATATCCTCATGGTGGGTGTTGATAATGAGGACCTTGGTCCAGGAAAATTCTTGAGAATTAGAGTAGACCTTGATATCCCCAAACCTTTGACTCATGGTTGATTATTAATATCTGTGACAAGGAGATCAATGAACTCTTCAGTGGTTTCTCATGACCAGTATGGGCAATGGATATTTCAAACCACTCTTCAGGTACATTTCAAACGTACTCCATCAAGGGATATAAGGCTGGGTGATCCGCTATCACCCTACCTATTCATCCATTTCTTAGACAGTTTTAGTAGTCTTCTCAAGAAAGCTGAAGAGTCAGGTTTGATTATTGGCCTTCCAATGGCCAGAGGGTAGGTTCATATTAACGAATTACTTTTTTCTAGATGATAGCTTGCTCTTTTGCAAGGATTTCTCATTGGAATGGAGTAGGCTATTCAATCTTCTAGACTCTTATGAGAAAGCCTCGAGTGAAAGACGGAATAAGGATAAGACCTAAATTTATTTTAGCAAGAATGCAAGAGAAGAGACAAAGGTATCATCACCAGCATAGTAGGTATTAGATAAGGTGAGAACCAGCCTAGGTAAGGATGTCTCAATCAAGTTCTTCCAAAGGTGTAATTGATAAGGTGAGAACCAGACTAAGTAACTCGAAAATAGAATTTCTCTCTCAAGCAGGTAATGAAGTTTTGCTTCAATCAGTAATCTAAGAAATTCCTACATATTGCATCGGAACTTTAAAACTTGCAAAGCACCTGCTTTAGGAACTTGATAAGATTATGAAGAACTATTGGTGGGATCACCAAGCTCAGGAGCATAAAATCCATTGGGTTAGTTGGGATCAAATGAGGAAGGCAAATAACTTAAAAGGTCTCGAGTTTAGGGATTTTGAGAACATTGTAATGCTAGTAAAGCAATGTTGGAGACTTATTCAGAACCCACACTCACTAATAGCATAGGTTTTTACGGCCAAATACATCCCACATGTTGCGTATCTAAAGCAAAACTAGGAAAGAACCCTTCCTATATATGGCAAAGTATGTTGGCTGCAAGACCTCTACTTGAAGAAGGCTTATTTTGGAGAGTAGTCAATGGTGACATAGTTAGTATTTGGTTTGATAAATGCATTCCTTAACCTTATTCTTTCAAGCCCCAAAGCTCAATCAAATTCCTCCATGAAGATACAAAAGTTGCACCTCTTATAGACACAGACACTAAATAATGGGAATGTTCAAGGCTAAGAATTCAAGGATATGGTGGAAGCAATGTTTGGTAACTTAACTAATGAGGAAATGGAAGAGTTGGCAGTGATTTATTGGAAGGTTTAGGCTAGAAAGAATAAATTTGTCTTCAAGGCAAAATTCACTTACCCTAACAAACTAGTGCAACAATCTAAGGATCAATTGCAAGAGCTCAAACAACTTGAGCAACCCACCAAAAATTCTATTGGAAGACCAAAGGATGTGAATGAAGACTGGGGGGCTCTTCCTCAAGGTCTCCTTTAAATAAACAGGGATATTGCATTTGATAAAGTTCATTGTAAGGTTGGAATTGGGGCCATGATCTATGACTGGGAATGTGTAGTTCTGGCAACTTTGAGGATGAAAAGCAATTTGATTCCTGATCCTCTCCTAGCAAAATCTCTTGCAGCTTTCAGGCAGTTATGTTTTTCGCAAGGACTTGTGATTTTGGAATATCATGCTAGAGGGTGATGCACTTCAAATTGTAAAGGGGATTTAGAGTACAGAGGAACAATGGAATTGCATTGGAATGATTATGTCAGAAACTAGGACTTTATTGGCATCTTTTGATCAATGGTCGATTAAGCACATTGGAAGAGAAAAGAATAAGGCTGCTCATGTCTCAGGAAAAAAGGCATTAGGCGTTACTGATACTCTTATTGAACTGGAGGACATTCCCATAATATACAATTTCTTACATATATAGTGTTTTATCAATCAAGATTGTTTTTTTTTATCAAAACAATCTTCATAATATGGAGGGACTCTGACCAATTGTGCATTAAAGAGAAGCATCCTATATGCATGAGAAGTCTAAGATCCTAACAACCCAAACATATCTAAGTTAAACCATTTGAAATAAATTAACTTAAATAAGAGGGCTACCTTTAGAATGGCACTTTGAAATTTGAATGAACAAATGAACATTCTGCTAGGTTTTCCTACGAATTTATGACCATGCACACAATATGTTGGATAATCAAAAGTTGCGCGCATGTAGTCTTCATTTTGTTTTTGAGGGATAGTAGCTTTCAATTCTATAAATGCATACTGTTGTCTTATAAATTATAGAGCAAGATATACATCAAATAACATATGACGAACTACTAGTGAAGGGGATAAAATATCCTAGGCCCAGATAAACTAAACCCAACCCATCAAAGGGCCCTCGCTAGAAGACAACAGAAGGAGAGAGGAAAGAAGAGACAAGAAAGGGATAAAGGTTGTGGAAGGATATGGTTTCAAAAGAAAAAGAGAGCATGTGACATAAAGGAGAGGAGATATGACATAAAGGAACAAGGGGTAGAAGATAAAAGGGGGGAACCAGACGATTTCAGGGGGCTTTTTGAGCTTCTTCAACTGCTTCAACCACACAACCAAAGCATGAATGACAGAGCCACCTTCAAAAGATAGACCTTCGATCTCCACTGTACAGTGAGAACAAGAGACTATGAGAGCTTGTAAAACAACCATATTATAGTGGATTCTTTCCTCCCTAAATTCCTGTGGACGTAGATATTATGCTGAACCACGTAAATTTGTGTGTCTCTATCTTTTTTATTTTTCTTGCATTTATTTCCTATTCACCGTCATGGATATATGCACGGATATTGTACAGCTACACTAGACCATCGCAGGGTGCTCCAAATTACACTGATCAAGGCCCAAATCGCCATAGGGGGCCAAAAATGACTCTTTTTGTTTTTTTTCCCTTCTAGCATGTTATGCTACCTTAAGGCATTAACAACTAGTTATATCTCTAACCTGCCTAGATAAAAGTAATTAGTTTAATCAAAGATAGGGTCACCACACAACTTGCAAGATATACGCATAAGGGCAACTCAAGAGGGTTCTCTAACATTTATTTCTCTTTAATTTAGATCCTAAATTTTCTATGCATTGTTAAAAACAATACCCAAAACCCCAAATGCAGTTAAGATAGAAAGTTAAATGGAATTTAAATGCATTGAAAACGAGTGATCAACAAGCATATATAGGAGAATAAATTATTTTAGAAATGCCAATATTGAGAATTTTAAAGAAGCATGGCCTCATGGCCCATACATTCTTAATTTAATTTTTAGCTTGTCTTACATGTGGTGTATATTCTAATATTGATCTTTTACATTTGTTTTCAAATAAATGGTTGTAATGGCTACACATGTTTGAGATGTAGATTTGCTTTTTTTCTTGATTATGGTTCAATGGATTACGTATGGAATTTAAAATCAGAACCACAAAAATCCCAAAATACCCAAAATCACAACCAAGCCCTAAACACCCATTGAGATTCACATTCAAAATTGAGAGAGAGAGAGAGAGAGAGAGAGAGAGAGAGAGAGAGAGAGAGAGAGAGACTAATGTGGATACTTAACGGGCAATGGCCTCTTACGACGACAATAGATCGATAGTGATGATAGGTATGGTTCTTGCTAGGGTTTCGGGACTTAGAGATAGAGAAACTTGAGAAAGAAGGAAAAGTGAGATCGATAGACGAAGAAGGAAACTGAGTTTGGGACCAAAATGGTCTAAGGAGGGGGTAATCAGCAAAACAAAACGTCATTGTTTTGCTTAGCCAAACTAACGTCGTTTTGTGACCAAAATATTATTTTTGAAAAAGACCCGGTTACAGATAACCGAGTCACATAACCGGTATCCATAATCGGATTTGGATTTAGCTTACCCACCTAGGTCCAATCCTAGCAGAAACTGCCTGGAATTTTGGGTTCTAGATCGGATCGAAAAAAAATTCGGTCTGGATGCACACCACCAGTGAAAACCATAAAACTAATGCATTAACCATTGTCCAGAATAATAAAACTAAATCAAAATGGAAAACTAAATTTTTAGTCAAAATTAAGTAAAACTAGAAACAACTAAATACCTTTTTAACTAAATGCATGTAAAAGAATTAAAAACAAAATCCAATATTCATCATGTAAAGTGCATGCAAAACAATATAATTCACTACATATTACATTGTTTAGTATTTATACATTACATTACAAAATACAAAATTACAATATATGAAGTACAAAATTAGTAGCATGATCTTCCATCACCAACTTTTATATTCCATCTCTTAAGACTTCGGGCTTCTTTTCACTACCTTTGAGGTACCATCTAAAAGAAGCAAGAACAATGCTTTTCAAGAACAATGCTTTTCAAGAAAAAAGTGTGCTTGAGAAGCATAGTTTTCTTTTACATAAAAGTCTATATTTTATTAAATTTTTTTTCAAGAAATAATATTGAAAACCATCATACTAATGCATTGAATATTGTCTATATTAATAAAAAAAATATTAAAATATAAAACTAAAATTTATGTCAAAAATAAATAAATCTAGAAACAACTAATTACATTTTTAAAAAAATGCATGCAAAACAAAAAAAAAAAAAAATCAATACTTTTTTTTTTTTTTTAATACATAAACCCAGGTATCGGGTTTTAAACCTAGAACCTGGGCTTCATATCTGGTCCAAACCGGGTATGTCTAGATTTCGAAAAGCGAGTTTCACTCAAGCTAAAAATCGGAACCAGAACTCAGTTATTCGGGCTTTGGATTAAGTTGGGAAAAACCTGGCCCGAATGAACACCCATCTCACTTGTTATTAGAAAATGGGGAGATAAAATGAGTCGAGGGACTGTGCAATATTCACAACACTGATGCTTGATTGAGATGCAACATTGTGTTCAAGTTCAGATGCAGACATGGTTGGAGAGAGAGAGAGAGAGAGAGAGAGAGAGAGAGAGCTTCTTGCTTGAGGGCAAAGGCTATGGGAGTTTTATCAGCTGAAATTGGTTCTACATCAAAGATATTAGATAGCTTATGTGTCTTTTTTTTAATTGGAGGGTGTAAATTTAAGCTTTTCACATCACCCGAACTCACATGTCTCTCAAATTTTAGTGTCGAAAAGGTCTATATATAGCTAAGCCAGCATACATACAACCGTAAAATACGTAAACGCAATATAATCATTTTGAAAAAAAGTAGAATTTATTATTAAAAAATTAATTTTTTTATATAAATTTTATATTTTATTTATTTTTTAAAAATAATTATATAGTGATTACACAATTCATAATTATAAATAATTTTTCTCTTCGAAGGATTGCTGACCTCTATGCATGGAGGGACTTCGAATAACAGTGCTTTGGGCGAAAGCAACCCAAGGGCCCATATCCATGTGAGGTTTATGAGCCTAAAATAAAAGTACGACAGGGAAAAAAGACCAGGACATATCTAATATATTGAATTTTTTACCATGCCTCCCAACCTCTGGGACGGGCGAAGGTGTACACAATATATTGAATAATCAAAGGCTAGCTGTAGTTTTCACTTTTCATGTTTTTATTTTTTGGTTGGTCGGTAGCTTTCAATTCCTTAGATGTATACCATTATCTTCTGTAGTGCATGAACCCACAAGTTACAACGTAGTCCTCACGTTTGTTATGACTTGTCTCGGTAGACTGACTCGTAAACTTTGATCTTGGAATTTATTTTTAGAGATGGTTCCAGCTATTAAATATCTCATAATATTTGTGAATACACTGAATAATAATAAAATAATTTGAATGGCAGATAAAAGTTTTGCTGGGTGTTCCTACGCATTTATGACCATGAATGCACTCCCAACCTCCGGTACGGAACGGGGGACCAAATATATTGAATAATCAAAAGCTGTAGTTTCATGTTTTTATTTTTTGGTTGGTCTATCAAGTCCTTGGGTGAACCTCTGTTTGATCATGCCGATTATCTTATCCAGTCCGGGGTAGAGATCATATATTTGAAAAAAATACTGACCATACATTATTAATTTAATTTTTAAAAACATCTAAAATATGGCAAAATATTCAGATAATGACGTTTTAGATATGTTCTCGAAATTAGAAGAATGGATCTTTTTTTTTTTTTTTTTTAATTTTAGTTTTTAATATAATATTTATTTACTAAATTAACAATGTCTCATTTTGAATTCGTCAAAAACGTCGCAGGCCCTGCGTGCATGAACCCACAAGTACGTTGTCGGCAAGATTGCGATGAAGTTGTCTTGTTAGACTCGCATGGCTTCGTAGACTTGTGGGTTGACGTTGAAATAGGCTGATATCTTGAGCAGCAGTCATATCAAACGAAACAAAAGAGAGGAGAACAGAGAAGTTACAAAGAGCTCATTCTCTTGTTATGGATTCTATCATTGCGTTTCTCCTTCTCTGTGCATTTTGTACTGCTTCAGCGCAACAAATGGAGTCCAATGTAAGCCGAGGCTCTTATCTAACACCTGGCATCAACTCTACGTGGCTTTCACGTTCTGGTCTCTATGCCTTTGGATTTTATAAGCAAGGCAATGGCTACGCTGTTGGTATTTTTCTTGCTGGAATTCCTCAAGAAACTATTGTTTGGACTGCAAATCGTGATGGACCTCCAGTATCCAGCAGTGCTACCTTGAATTTTTCTAGGGATGGCACGCTTGTCCTGCAATCGACACCAGAGCAAACGCCAATCATCATAGCTGATTCTCTTGGGTCTACTTCAGCTGCCATGCTTAATACAGGAAATTTTGTGCTCTATAATTCGGATCAACAAATAGTGTGGCAGAGTTTTGAGCATCCGACTGATTCCCTTTTACCCGGTCAACCTCTCTTAGCAGGTACGGAGCTGTTTGCTAGTATATCAGAAACTGATCACTCAACGGGTATCTTTCGTCTTAAGATGCAACATGATGGAAACCTTGTTCAATACCCGGTGGACACTCCGGACACCGCTCCATATTCTTACTTCACATCTTGGACAGATGGAAGGGGAGATAACGTGACGCTGAACCTTAATGCTGAGGGTCATCTCTACTTGCTCAACGCCACTGGTTCTACCATTAACAATCTAACCGACAGAGGATATCCTACAAAGGAAACTATCTATCTTATGAGAATTGATGCAGATGGAATATTCCGACTGTACTCATATAAGCTGAAACAGAATGGAAACTGGTCAATTGTATGGTCATCTTCGAATGATTTGTGTGATCCCAAGGGTCTCTGTGGACTAAACGGGTTTTGTTCTCGAATTGACAATAAAGCTCAATGCATATGTCTTCCAGAGTTCGAGATGGTAGACCAGGGGAACTGGACTGCAGGCTGTGAGAGAAATTTCAGTGCTGCAAGTTGCAATAGCAAGAATGGATATAACGCATACACCATGCGTGAACTGGCCAATACCGTATGGGAAGATATTTCGTATTCTGTTTTGTCATTTCCTATCAAAGAAGATTGCGAACGAGCTTGCTTAGAGGACTGTAACTGTGAAGCTGCGCTATTCAAAGACAGCACGTGCAGAAAACAAAAGCTCCCATTGAGATACGGGAGAAGGCAGTTGACTGATTCAAATATAGCTTTCATCAAGGTAGGCAAATCGACGCCCGCTGATATGCCAAAAGACAACCAGAAAGACCTTCGACTAGAAATTCTAATTGTTGGTGCTGTCTTTCTTACTTTTGGATGTATGATGTCGGTAGTTTCCGGAATTGTGCTCTACAAAAATCATTTCCGGTATAGGAAGCTCCCGTTTAATGGAAATGTCGAACTGAGCGACGATGTTGCTCTGCGACGATTTACTTATCTAGAACTTGAGAAAGCTACCGATGGCTTTAAGGAAGAGGTTGGAAGGGGATCATTTGGCACAGTTTACAAAGGGGCAATACTGAATGGCCAGAAGGTTGTGGCAGTGAAGAGGCTGGAAAAAGTGTTGGCTGAAGGGGAAATAGAGTTCCAGACTGAGATGAAAGTGATCGGGAGAACCCATCACCGAAATCTGGTCTGTCTACTTGGATATTGTCATGAGGGAACTCATAGGCTTTTGGTATATGAGTACATGAGCAATGGATCACTCGCAAATATACTTTTCACACCAGAAAAACAACCTTGTTGGGAAGAAAGAATGGGAATTGCTCGCGACATAGCGAGAGGAGTCCTTTATCTCCACGAAGAGTGCGAGCGACAAATCATTCACTGTGACATAAAACCCCAGAACATTCTCATGGATGATTACGGGCGAGCAAAAATCTCTGATTTTGGATTGGCAAAGCTACTGAAGCCAGACCAAACAAGAACCTTTACCGGCATTAGAGGAACAAGGGGGTATGTTGCACCGGAGTGGCATCGGAAACTACCCATCACAGTCAAAGCAGATGTTTACAGCTATGGAATTGTGTTGTTGGAGGTCATCTGTGGACGAAAGAGTATGGATTGTAGTCTACCAGAGGATAAAGCTATTCTTGAAGACTGGGTCTACCACTGTGTCGAGGCTGGCGACTTGGAGCAATTAGTCGGGCCGGATGATGAATTTGAGAAGAAACAGTTGGAGAGAATGATTAAATTAGGACTTTGGTGCATTCAGGATGAACCATCACTCCGGCCCTCGATGAAGAAAGTTCTACTTATGCTGGAAGGCACAGTAGATATTCCAAACCCTCCAAGTCCTACTTCTTTTTTCAGTGTGATTTAGGCTAGATTAGCTCTCCACCGACTTTGCCTCGTAGTTTCTACGTCGAAGTGTAGTTTTTCCTACAAGTGCCACTTCTGGTCTTTCCTAAATGTTTTACAGAAGAATAATGGCACCTGTTTTTCCAATCTTAATTGTTTAAGCAAAGAAATTAACTGGAAAATGCTAGATTATAGTACGGACTCTAAAATTCCTAAGCATATAGATGGCAAGTTCCTGAAGAGGAGTTCTACTAGGGCGGTAACTCACCCTTCTAAACTTAACTTATGATTAGTCTAATTATTTTTTTGGAATATAAGGGGAGTGGGAACAGGTACAAGTATGGAGGTCTGGCCCCGCCTTGAGGAGTGAAGATTGGGGTCTTTTTTCCTTTGGTTATTAAGTGTTATTTATTGGCGTAATTAAATTTGGATGACTGTAATATTTTTATGTTTGAGATTGGAGACTTGTGGCATATGGACATTAGCTTGATGATGTAACTTTAATTTTTTGGTACTATTAGAATTAATAGCTGCTCTATTTATTTTTCTGCTACGAATTAACTGCACACTGTATGCACACACTTTGCTGTCACAATACACTAGCTAGGGTTGTATGATTTGAGTGGTTGACATCCCGGAGTCATGACTTCTGCCAAAACACAAACTGGGTTGAGGGCATCACAATTAGTACAGATCGATTGAATGATTACTATCCATCCTCGAGCATTTATATTATTTTGGAACAACTTCTTCTATATCAAGATTAATCAATTGAATGAAATATAATTTGTTCGAACAAAAAATCATTTTCATTCAAACAAGCAAATAAATTATTCGAATGGTAAGCCAATTCCCCTCTAAATTTATTAACTTAGCATTTGGCCATAACTAATATTTGCTTGATGTTGTGCCTCTAGCCTGTCCGAAAATCACACAAAATAATTTTAAAGTAGTTTAGCAAATTGCTTACGTCCACTAGAGCCTTTTTTATAGAATTTGTATAAGATTTACAGATAAATCTACAAATTCTCTCTCTCTCACGTCCCTCTTTCTCTCTTCACCCACTGCTGCTGCCGCGCCCCACTTTCTGCACCTGAGCTCTCTCCTATTTATAGGAGAGAGCGCCTTCAACTTGTTGAATTTCAGTGGAGGGATTTACGGAAGAAATGGAGGTGCAGACACTATGGGTGTTGTGGGAGGCGCCTAATATGCCAAGGGAGAGAACGGTGCTTCTCTCTGTTTTCACACTGCAGGTGGTTTTTCAACAATCACCCCCTCCACCCAAGTGTGCCATATTAGGCTGCTTGTAAACTGATTCATTCTTCAAATGAATGCACCTCTTTCTTTGACATGAGAGATTTCTGCTATCGAATACGCTCCAATGCATCTGCAGGTACGTCTTCAAATGGATGTCCAAATGTTTCTCCAAATTCATCTTCAAATGCATTAGCATCGTTTACATCCACGAAGCTTGCAAGAGATTTTGTTTAGAGGAGATTTACAAGTGCTTCATTGCACAATCTCAACTCTCTAGGATTCTTCTTTCACTCGAGTCCATGAGTCCGCACTCATGTACACCTTGAGCAAACCGAGCTTCACTCGAGCCACAACCGAGCGAACAATCTACCTGGTGCCTTTACAGCTTTCAAACTAGGCTCCATAATCCTACAATCACACCAATCTCCAACTTGGAGACTGATTTTCAACATGCTAGCCTTTATCTCCAGCATGATCCCTTATCATCTATACAATTTTACAGTTCATGTCTTCAAGTCAGAAGACTAACTAAAGTGATGCATAACTTTAGTTCATCACGTACAGTGCCCTTAATCAACACATACATACAGGGCAACACATCTTCTACTGCACTAGGAATCAATGGTCTCGCACGGGCCTTGACACATATCAGAGAACCTGTTGCTGAGGTCTCCATCTCTGACTTGACTGACTCATCATCCTGCTGCTGTCTTCAGTCGCATGTGCCCATCTTGTGTGCAGTCCCCGACTTGCATAATCTTCCTTCTTGCAAGATTTCTTCATACCGTAGTTCACTACCTTCATTCAGCAAGATACAATTTAAGGTAGTAACCACCATGAAAGTCTGATCGTCTTGGCAGCCATGTGATCATCAACTTTAGGTGTAGATATCCCTGGAACATCTGACGTTTTGTTCCCATCTCTCACAACTGTACTTCATGTCGTGGTCTAGGGAGATTTCTTCATGCTCTTATTCACACGACCATTACCACAAGCCAAGACCAATAAATCATTTGTGACCTTCCATGCTCTTTTGAGAAAATACACCTGAATGACTGTTGTCTTCAAGTTGTCTTTAACAGCATTGTGCACTGCAAGAAATACAACGTCTTGTATTTCTTCAATCACCATATTCACAACATCATTGTCAGTTTTCTCCTGATTTTAGCAGTTTCTTGTGGTCTGTCTTGCCACAAACTCGAGATCTTGCCAGAATTTCTTCTGCGCACCTCCTCATCTAGGATAAGATCTCTTACATTGAGAAACTTCAATTTCGACTTCTTTGCAGAATTACTCATAGCGATTCTCATGACCTCCCAACCTTTTGACCACAACGTCAAATGCTATTGGGCAACAATAGTACCTTCTGCCTTTTCTGAAGTTGAACAATTTCTTCATCAGCACTTTGTTATTTGCAACTGGCTTTTCAAAGAAAGCCATAATGAGATCCAATAGGATTCTCCTCTTAATAACAATATGCTCCATGAATTGTATGACTGTCAAAACCTACTGATATAACAAGTTAATCAGCATCGTCCAATGGTCTGAAGTTTGCTTCTCATATTTCACGATTCCAACTGGCTTAAATCAAGCCCAAACGAACTAAGTCCTGCAACATTGGACTCCAACTGGCTGACATCAAGCCCCAAAATCAATGAGTCTGGCACGACTCCAACTGGTTGCGAACAAGCCCAAAACAAACGAGTCCGTTGCGACTCCAACTGGCTGCAATCAAGCCCTAAACACATGAGTCCATCATGACTCCAACCGGCTGCGATCAAGCCCAAAACAAATGAGTCTATCATGACTCTGACTGGCTACGATCAAGCCCACAATTGATCTGCAACTATGAACAATTCAGATTGAAAGTACCGATGATGAATCTCAACATTCCCACCGTACTGATGAGTCCAGAATGATCCAAATAGTTTGTCAGCACTATTTGATCATCGCAATGGAATTCTAACTGGCGTGGATCTAGCCCAAAATGATCTACAACACGTGGACGGTTTAGATCAAAAGTACCGATGGTGAATCTCCACATTCCCACCGTACCGATGAGTCCAAAATGATTCAAATAGTTTAACATCACCATTTGATCATTGCAACTAGACTCCAACTGGCACAGATCTAGCCCAAAATGATCTGCAACACATCGACAGTTCAGATTGACAGTACCGATGGTGAATCTCCACATTCCAACCGTACGGATGAGTCCGGAATGATCCAAATAGTTGGAAATGACTATTTGATTGTTGAAATCGGACTCCGAATGGCTTAGACTAGCCCAAAAAAGATCTGAAAAATGGACGGTTCAGATCTGTCTGGCGCGTGGGATGCACGCGCGCGGGTAGGGCGTCTGGGGTCGTGTTTGAGCGTGGACAACATGTGCTTCAGTAGCTGTGTGCGTGTGGGGAGCACATGAGGCGCGTGTCGTTCACACGCTGAACCCCTGTAGGGCGCGTAGGCACGTGTCCTTCACGTGTCTTCTACCTCTGGAGCGCATGAGGGCACGTGGCTCGTGTGGACCACTCGTCTTCAACCTTTGGTGCGCGTGGAGGTGCGTGGGTTGCAATAGATGCACGCGCCGATCTTCTAGGGGCGCGTGTGGGCTCGTCCGACCTCCGTTTTCGATTCCGTTTGAGGCAACGGATTCGTCTCGACGCAAGGAACACTGTGGAGGTGTCAAAAATTGATTTTGAGCAACTTGAATTTTCAGACAGCTCGAACCAGAGCTCTGATACCAATTGTTGTGCCTCTAGCTTGTCCGAAAATCACACAAAATAATTTTAAAGTGGTTCAGCAAATTGCGTACGTCTACTGGAGCTTCTTTTATAGAATTTGTACAAGATTTACAGATAAATCTACAAATTCTCTCTCTCTCACGTCCATCTTTCTCTCTTCACCCACCGCTGCTGCCGCGCCCTACTTTCTGCACCTGAGCTCTCTCCTATTTATAGGAGAGAGCGCCTTCAACTTGTTGAATTTCGGTGGAGGGATTTACAGAAGAAATGGAGGTGCAAACACTGTGGGTGCTGTGGGAGGCGCCTAATATGCCAAGGGAGAGAATGGTGCTTCTCTCTGTTTTCACGCTGTAGGTAGTTTTTCAACACTTAAATGGTTATTTCTTTTATGATCGAGTGGTTTAGTACACCTTCAAATAATAATTTTATTGGAGATGAATTTCTTCATCCATAAATATCACATTTGAACGTAATATTGATGGTTTGAATAATAAATGACTGTCGTCAGTATTTAAGGATAAAATTTAGATTTCATCTCTAAATCTCAATTTTTGGGGTGATTTTTATTTCGACCCAAAACCAAATCGTCCCAAAAAGTTTCTTTTACTTTTTTGGTTGTAGTGTTATGCCTTTAAAATGTGCATTCACAATTCGCAAGTAGGACTGTATCAAAACTAATGTTCTAAGTGGTTCATCTTTTGGTTTATCTAAGTAAATAGAGAATGGTGGGGATCATTAATCTTCTGGCCCTATATCACCTTTTTTTTTTTTTTTTTTGGGTTGTAATTGGGTGCTTTACTTTTAAAGTCTATCCATCATTACGCATGTATCCTGCAAATTTATTAGTGTAAATATGCCGCGAGTCTTTAGAGAAAAAAAAAAAAAAGGGGGGGGGGACTGCTACTCTGCAGCCCAACAGTCATTGGTAGGCATGGCCAAATGTCATTTTTTCCACATTTTAAAATCTTTTTAAATATTTTTAAAAAATAAAAAATAAATGTATCAATACATTAACAGTCATAAGGTTAATTTCTAACTAGTGTCACAAGGTCAAGTCCTACTCGAATTCTCTTACTGCTACTGGACAACCTCTGAATGACCTTGTGAGCTCCCGTGCAGATGGAAAGAAGGCCCAAACAAGAGGATGAAGGTTGAAGCCAATGATTCGATGTCTCGTTTCTCTTTCTATTCTTCATGTTGTCTTTTCTTTTGTTTTATAGAATTAACATTGATAAAATAATCGATATCAATATTAGGACACAGTTTAATATAAGAATTCGCTTGTACGTAAAAGAATTTAGAAAAGAAACTTCAAAGCAATTCGGTAAAGTTATTAATTGCATTCCAAGTTATCCATCCCAGGCATCTTGAATACCACAATGTGATCATTCGAATTCAATATATTAAAACTCTATTTGTAATTAATTTTATATATTCTGTACATTCCATTAATATAATTAAATATCTTATTTTTTAATATAAAATAATTATTTTAATCAATCATAATAAAAAAATATATAAAAAATATGTAAAAATAGAATGCGTAACAGAACTGTTCAATATATAGGATTAGAAAAACATTATAGCCTTGACTTTTTGTCTAGAAGACGTAGATTATTTGATAGGAATATTAGATAATAATAAAAGTTGCCGACAAAATGATATTTACAAATCTAAGATATCACCCAAATCTTTTTAAAAAATTAAATAAATTTTTAAAAATTAGATTTATAGTCGTGAAATACATAATTATGGCATAATTTTTTTAAATAAATAAATATAAAATTTACATAAAAAAATATTTAATAATAAAATTTATTTTATTTTATAATAATTATACAGTGACATATTTTAATTTGCAGGACTTCAACTTTAGATTTTAAATTACTACGGGGGCAAAGTTTTCGTAAATGCAAAAAGTTGATCCATGAGCCTTGACGATGAAATGAATGTTGTGTACACGATTGTCACATCAAATGATTCAAAGGAAAAGTAGCTTGCATTTTTTTTTTTGAAATACTGATCTCATTAACCAAGATATTACAATCAGACACTACACTTTACAACCCAACAAGCATAGTGATGAGAAAACTACAACAGTTCTGAAGCCACAATGGACTTAATACATTGAGGACACACTTCAATATCATATATATCCTCGGACTCCACCAAAGCCGACTTTGCTAGCTGGTGGGCAGCCTTGTTTGCTTCCCTTTTGACATGAGACGCTGTCCACCTGATGCTTGAGTTTAGTATTTTCCTAGCATCCTCAACCAGGCAACCCCCCATGCTCCAGTCCACTTCCTTGCTAAGTAACAGATTCACCACATGCTTAGAATCACCCTCAAGACAGACCTGCTGCAGACCAAGTTCCTTGCAAAAAACTGCAGCCACAAGTAGACCATAAGCTTCAGCATCCGATGAACAGCCTTTGAGGGACCTTTGAGCACGGAGAGTACCTATAACCAAACCTTGGGAGTCTCTGACCACAGCACCTATGCCAATACGCCCCTCCCTGTCTCTAATTGCAGCATCCCAATTAAGTTTAAACCAGTTACTTTCAGGTTTCTTCCACCTCTGGATGACTACTGGAACACTTTCACTGGTTTCACCTGAGGGTGTGACAGATTCTTCATAAGCTCTAGCCTCCTCTACTGCCTTCTGAAACACACTTGTGGGATGCAAGAAGTTCTTTCCATGGAGGACATCGTTCCTCCTGGACCAGACACCCTTCAAAACTGCAGCACATTGTATTAACTCACTAGAGTCCAAGTTCTCAGCAAGGAGAGACCACACATCAAAGATGAAGTCACTATGGCACACCATCTTCTGGATCTTTTTGCTGCTCTGGGTCCAAACATCCTGTGTAGCAGGGCAGCTCCATAATGCATGGCTAGAAGTTTCAGGTTCTTGCTTGCAGATAAAACACAAGTCATCACCCACAATCTTCCTTCTCTTCAGATTTGCCATGGTTGGTAATGCCTCACTGCATGCTCTCCACACAAGCATCTTGACCCTAGGAGGGATTCTCAGCTTCCATATACCCTTCCAAATATGCTTGTCCCGAGCTCTATTTGATGACTCCCCTTCCAATTCATCCTCCAATTGTTGATGGAAATGGTATCCACTCCTCACTGAGTATTGTCCATTGGTAGTATACGGCCAAACCATCCTATCCTCTCTACCTCCCACGCTTACTGGAATGGCTTTTATTGCTTCAACCTCCCTTGGTGAAAATAACTGTTGTAAGAGTGAGTCCTTCCAGGTCTTCAAGTGTTCCTCAATGAGATCACTGACCTGATCACACCTGCAATCAACTGGTCGAGGAGATGTAATCTGGAATGCAGGGAGGGAAGGGACCCAGCTATCCTTCCATATGTGCACCTTGCTTCCACTCCCTACCCTCCATATGAGGCCTTTTTTCAGAATCCCCAAACCTGCCTGGATACCCCTCCATGCAAAGGATGGTCTTGACCCCAATTGTGCTTCCAACAGATTAGTCTTGCTAAAATACTTTTGCTTGAGTACCCTTGCTGCTAGAGAAGTGGGATTCTGAAGGATTCTCCACCCTTGCTTTGAGAGTAAAGCCAAGTTGAAGCTTCTAAAGTCTCTAAAACCAAGCCCCCCACTCTCTTTGCTATGACTAATCTGTTTCCAATTGACCCACTGAATCTTTGAGGATTCCTCATTATAGCCCCACCAGAACTTCCTTAGTAATTGATTCAACTTTCCTGTTATTGAGCTTGGAATCAGAAAAATACTCATGGAATAGGTAGGGATGGCTTGCAATACTGCTTTGAGAAGAACTTCTTTACCTGCTGCAGATAGGAACTTAGCTTTCCAGTTAGTAATTCGAGCCCAAGTCCTGTCCACAAGATTATGGAACTCTGCAATTTTCCTTCTACCCACAAGTGCTGGTAATCCCAAGTACCTTTCAAAGTTGCTACAAGAATTTACCCCTGCCTGTTTCAGAACTTGGTCCCTCACACCCCGACTGGTGTTTTTGCTAAAGAAAATGGAAGACTTTTCTTTGTTGAGTACTTGGCCTGAGGCTCTACCATAAACTGTGAGAATGTCAAGCACAGTAGCCAGCTCTTGGGGGTTGGATTGACAGAAGAGAAGGCTATCATCAGCAAAAAATAGGTGGTTGACCGATATGGGACCTCTCCCTATTGGTGCAGGTGTAATTAGACCAGATTGTTCTGCATTGTTCAACAAAGCTGTGAGAGCTTCAGCACACATAATAAAGATATAAGGGGACACGGGATCCCCCTGTCTAAGGCCTCTAGAGGGTCTAAACTTCCTTTGAGCTTCCCCATTAACCAAGATAGAGTATGAAACTGAGTTGAGGCAGGATTGAATGAGGTTAATCCAGTGGGAGGGGAAGTCCATCTTTACCATAACTGCTTTGACAAAACACCACTCTACCCTATCATAAGCCTTACTCATGTCTAGCTTTAAGGCCATGCACCCTTTTTTCCCTGACATCCTTGACTTCATAGAGTGTAATGCTTCATAGGCAACTAGAACATTGTCTAAAATGAGTCTATTCGGCACAAAAGCACTTTGGTTCAAGGAGATGAGTCTAGGCAATATCACTTTCAGCCTATTTGCAATTGTTTTTGAAACAATCTTGTAGATAACATTGCAAAGACTAACTGGCCTGTATTCACCAACTTTCTTTGGCCTTGCAACCTTTGGAATGAGTGAGATATAAGTGTCATTGACTTCCTGAAGAGAGCCATTATGGTTGAGTACCCGCAGGGCAAAAAGACAGACCTCATTTCCAACTACCTCCCAATGCTTCTGAAAGAAGTGGGCAGGGAACCCATCAGGGCCTGGAGAGCCAAGAGGGTTCATTTGAAAGGCTGCCTCTCTTACCTCTTCCTTGGTGAAGGGATTTTTAAGCCACTGTGCCATCTCATCATTCAGTTTTGAGCACATAGACCCCAAACACTCTTCAAAGCCAGTTGGGACAGAAGTTCTAAAAAGGGAAGAAAAATAACCTGTGAATACCTCCCCTACTTCCTCTTGCTTAGCAACAAACCTACCTTGAGGATCCTCCACACATCTTATGGTATTAGTTTTTCTCCTCTGAGATGCATGTAAGTGAAAGAACCGTGTGTTTCTGTCACCAAACTGCAGCCAGTGTTGCTTGGCTCTCTGACGCCACTTTAGCTCCTCAACTGCCATTGAATCTTCTACTGTTTTCTGTAATTGAATCATGGAGGGGATATGTGTGCCAGTCCCAACTTGTTGGTAGTGTCGAATCTGGTCCAAAGCTATTTTGGTGGCCTTCTGGTTGGAAAACTTCGTTTCTTGCTGCCACTTCTGTAGACCCCTTTGGCATGCCTCCAGTTTATGTCTCACTGTACCTGCCCCATGCCCTCCAAGATTAAGGCTCTTCCACCCCTCAGAAACAACTCTTTGGCATTCTTCACTTAGATCCCAGGCTGCTTCATATCTAAAGCAAAAGCTCTTTCTCTTCCTGCCACTGTTTGGCTTCTGTTTTGTGACATGCAAAGGAGAGTGATCTGATTTTACTGCTGCTAGTACACTGCAGGTTGCATCACTAAACATCAAGTTCCATTCTTTATTTGCCATCGCTCTATCTAAGCGCTCCTTTGTGAAATCTCCCCCACTTCTATTGTTTGACCAGGTAAATTGAGTTCCCTGAGTGTGTATATCACTGAGGTCACATGCTTCTACTGCTCTTCTAAAGTCTTCTATCTGGTTATAAGGTCTTCTAGCTCCTCCTACCTTTTCTTTTTGGTCCAATATTTCATTGAAATCTCCGGCACAGAGCCAGGCAGTAGGGTTGGATGGTTTTAGCATTTCAAGTAGGGTCCAGCTGCTCTTTCTCTTTGCAGTTACCGGATGTCCATAAAAGCCTGTGAACTGCCATGTTTGACCAGTTTCAACCTCATGTACTAGTGCACTTATGTGCCATTTTGTGTAGCTAATGACTTTGACTTGCCATTCCTCCCTCCACAGAAGAGCAATTCCTCCACTTAAGTTGACACTATCGACTGCAAAACACCCATACATTTGCAACTGCAACCTCACTTCCTCAAGTTTTTGTTTCCTGCTCTTAGTTTCCATCAAGAAAACTAAGAATGGGTTCTTTTCCTTAGTAAGATTCCTAAGGATTCTAACTGACCGAGGGTTCCCAAGCCCTCGGCAGTTCCAAGTTAAGAGACTCATTGATTATGGCAGGGCTGGGAGCCAGCCACTGCCATTGGTTGAAGGTTTTCAGTTTGGTCCACCCTTCTCTTTTGATTCTTCCCCTCATGTTCTTTCTCATCAAAATGTCTTTTGAGACTACCTCTAGTACAGATCTTCAAAGGGTTATTAGAGATTTCTGTTAAAGCTTTCCTAGTGTTCAGATTAGTGCTGATATCCCTCTCTCTTGCAAGCCTTTTCCATTTTCTGCCCATCGTGATTTCACCCTCCCTGATAGGATTCTTACATGAACCAACATGTTGAGTGGTACCACTTAGTTCCTTTCCAATGCCTGGTTCTGTTTGATTTCCCTCAGAGGTTGAAAGTTTTTCTCGTATTGATTGATGCTGTGATGTTTTTATGTTAACTACCTCATGTTGAAATAAGCTTGTGTCAGGGTCCAGATCCATACCTTTTGCTTGTGTGTGGTTTTGGTCAGTAGAGTCAGCTACCAGGCTGGCTGTCTCCTGTATGTACGACCCTAGTGGCACTTTTGGGATTGGACTTGTAAGTCTCTCTTCATTGGGAAAGTCAGAAGTGCCAGCTGTAAGTTCCACATTGGTAGATTGCATTCTACTTTCCTTCTGTGTCTTGCCTACTTGAGGGTCATGTACCAACTTTTCTGCTTCTGTCAAGTCAACCACGTCCGAGACCTGTTCATGCATAGCCTTCTGGCCTCCTGACCTAGGCTCGCCCCTTATGCCTGTGCTTCTCCCTTCTGGTTGCTGCTTGTGGTGGTTGCCACCATGAGAGCCACCATACTTTCGACAGTCAAAGATGTTGGTATGCATTGGTTGGGCTCTAAGGCAAGGACCAAACTGTTGTGGAAGACTCTCTCCTTCCTGTTGCTCATACCTCTGTCTCATGCAATTTCTTCCTCGATGATAAAGAATCCCACATTGAAAGCAAAAACTTTGAAGCCTCTCATATTTGAAAGAAATCCAGTGACGTTGGTTATTGACCACCATCCATTTTCCTCTCAGCAAAGGTTTGTGGAGATCTATAGCCACTCGAACCCTCATGTATCGACCCCATGCACGTCCATCTGACTCGGTTTCCACTCTGATAACATGCCCGATGGATGCCCCTAGCTCAGTGCCGACCTCTTCTGTCATTGTTACTAATGGAAGGTTGTGCATCTGTACCCAGAAAGGCTCATAGCGAAGCTTGAGGTTGTTGATGGACACCTTTCCATCCAGCTCTTCCACCGTTAGCAGACTCCGATCAAAAAACCAGGGCCTCCCACTCAGCACCTTTTCTTTGTCTTCTAGATGTTGAAATTCAATCAAGAAACACTGATCTCCTAGCTCCTTGTATCTTACCCAGCCCACCAAACGCCATATGTGGGACATGGTAGTTCTGAAAGCCTCGCTGTTCACACTCTTTTCCGTTAGAGCTCTCCCAACTATGCAGAATCGACCTTTTACATCTCCCTGTTCGATCCCCTCCTGCTTAACATGGAAACATGTGCTTTCCTCAGTTGAGAGGTTTAACCTCTCCCACCGTTTTGCTAAGTCCTCCTCCTCCATATTACCAGTAACGCTTGGACACCAGGAAGACTAAGAAAAAACCACTCCCGATAACACGACAACTAAACTCACAAGATGTGAGACCGAACTCCTCCACTGGAACTCCAGTGAAGGTACTGAAGCCTTACTCTGTCTCTAGAGAGCAGAGAAGGCACTCCTTTCGAATCGAAGTGAAATTTTTCAATTGAGTAATTTACTCAAGGAAAAGTAGCTTGCATTGAAAACTTACTTTTGACTCGAATGGTTTGGTTGTTGGTTTAATTAAAAGAAAAACTGTTTTTTTAAATTAAAAGACCGGAAAACTTACTTGACCCGTCCGCCATACAGTAGTCAGTACCCAACCGCAAGTGAAAACTCTTTATAAACATTTTATATAAAAAATTAGGTCAGAACACGTACAATGCATATTTACCTAATTGAGTTATAATTCTCAAATATTTCATTATCATCATCAGGTGCCTATGGTGGACATCGCTTCTCTGATATGATCGTACGCAAGTGAAGGGATGAGATATGTTAAGAAATTCTATGGTATTCTACTCAATAGTAGTTATTTTTTGAATTAAATGAATATAAATTTACATAGCCAAAATAAATAAATAAATTATATATCACTTTGACCCAGTCTCTGGCAAAACGCAGGTAACATTGGTTGGGGAGAATATGCTAAATACGTAAACTCCCAAGCTCATTACCAAAGAACATGGAGGCAACACTTTCCGTGGGTTTTACTTTACTTTTTTCCTTTGGATTCGATTTCTTTGTTTTTGAAACAAAATATATACATATATATATATATATATAGGGAGGGGTTCCTGCATAGACTTAACGGAAAAGTTAACAAGAAAATAATAAAAATTACTGTAGCAATTATTATAATATAATAGATATTGTCATTTCAATGTGTCAATAAAGTCTTGGAAGAGCAACTGTGGGATATGAAAGCACTGCAATCTATTAATTTTTATTGGCCTCTCTTACATATATGGTTCTTTGAATATAGAACCATCCATCGTTTTATGGCTTCCATATCCATCGTTTTCTTTTTGCTCATTGTTCCTTCCCAGATGGAAGAGCTCAACCAAAGCAAATTGTCCATATAGCTCCAGGCTCTTCACTCTCCCCCACCACAGCTAACAACTCATGGCTTTTTCCTTCAAGCGATTTGCATTTGGGTTTTATAAACAAGGCATTGATCGCTTTGCGGTTGGAATTTTGTTGGTCCATGGAGACACTACGACAGTCGTGTGGACGGCAATTCATGATGATGATCTACCATTCACCTCACATGCAAAGCTGGATTTTACCAAGGATGGCAAGCTTCTTTTGAGAAATAACTAGGGCAAAGAGAAACTCATTGTTGCACTGGAACCCAGAGCTTCCTAAGCATCCATGCTTGACTCTAGCAATTTCGTTCTAAATGACAAGGATTCCAAAATCATCTGGCTGAGTTTTGAACATCCTACTGACACCATTTTAGGGGGTTAGATTCTATTATCTAGAACTCAACTCTACTCCAGTTTAACCATATAGATGACCACTCAACAGGCTGGTTCCGTCTCATCATGCAAGAAGATGGAAAACTTGTACTATATATTGTCACACGAAACAGAAAATGAGAAGGAAGATGGACATTCTGAACAAGCACGCAATAACATGCAGGAAATGCCATGCAGCAAACAAGTTGATGAAAAGCAAGATGCCACAGCTGAAAAGTATAAAGCACTAGGACAGAAAAGTAAGGCAATAGAAAAGCATAAATGCATACATCAACAACTGATTAAGAGTGCACACAATTGCAGATAAAGTTATGTAAAGTAGTGTCTTAGGTTGTCATGAAAGCAATGTCTTAGATTACTTGTAAATCAGCAAAACATAAAAAGTTAACTTTAGGACTCTTTCTCTTTAGTCTTTCTGTTTTCTGTAATGTATATATACTTGTAACAGAACCTGTATTCATGGGTTGTGAGTGAATGAGATTTTCAACAGCTTTCTCTTCCATTAGAAGCTATCTTCCTTTCTCATATCTCCCTTCTATCTTTTGTTTTCACAAGTGCTACTCTGCACCATATTTTCTTACACTATATCCAATAAACACCGCTTATGCAGAAGATGCTTACCAGAGCTCAAGAACATACGGTTCCATGCCTACACAGAAGAAGCTTATTGAATTTTTGACCATGCCTCCCAACCTTTGGGACAGGCGAAGGAGTACACAATATATTGAATAATCAAAGGCTAACTGTAGTTTTCGCTTTTCATGTTTTTATTTTTTGGTTAGTCAATAGCTTTCAATACCTTAGATGTATACCATTATCTTCTGTAGTGCATGAACCCACAAGTTACAATGTAGTCCTCACTTTTGTTATGACTTGTCTCGGTAGACTCGTAATAGTCGCCTTTGAAATTAGACGAAACAACTATTTGGACACTTTGATCTTGGAATTTATTTTTAGAGATGGTTCCAGCTATTAAAATGTCTCATAATATCTGTGAATACACTAATGAATAATAATGAATGGAGATGGTCCTTGCCTTGCACCCATATGCTAGTGTGAATGGAGATTCCACTGTTGGAGTTTTGACTTATTTTTTATATGCCCAAAGTACCCTGGGCAACTCGTCCCCCCAATCTCCCTTCTTCTCCACGAGTCTCTTCTTAAGGATTGAGAGTAGCGCTTTGTTTGTTGCTTCCGCTTGTTCATTTGCTTGGGGGTGGCCCAATGAAGAGTACTTTGTCTTAATCTTCAACTCAGCACACCACTCTTTGTAATGGTCAGAGTCAAACTGGTGTCCATTGCCTGTCATTATGTTTTGCGGGATTCCGAATCTACAAACAATGTTTTTCCATAAGAACTTGGTCACGATATCGCTTGTCATGGTTACCGACGGTTCTGCCTCTGCCCACTTTGTAAAGTAATCTAGGACAACTATTATGAATTGTACTCCTCCTTTTCCTTGTGGGAAAGGTCCAACTAGATCTACACCCCACTGGGCAAAAGGCCACAACGCTGTCATAGATGTTAACTCTTCTGGAGGGGCATGCAGTATCGGCGCATATGTCTGGCATTTGATGCACTTCTTGGTGAATTCTCAAGAATCCATTAAAGCGTTGGGCTAGTAGTATCCAGCCTTGACTGTTTTCCTAGCCAAGGTCCTTCCACCAAACTGGTTTCCACATATTTTTTCGTGTATCTCTGCTAAGACGTACTGTGCCTCTTGTGTGGAAATGCATCGTAGCAATGGGGCAGAGAAACCCCTTTTATAAAGGACTTCGTCGATGAGCAAGAACCTTGCCACTTTCCTTCTTATCCTCCTCACCTCTTCCTTTGCTTCTGGTAGCTTTCCGTCGTCTAAGTACTCAACCACCCCGCTTGCCCATTCTAGGATGTTGGAGCCCAAGGTGCCTACTTCCGCGCCAATGGCTGGGACCTCGATGACCCTTCTTTCAACTCGCCACGGGAGAGGTGCCTCTTCCATACCTGATGCTGCTCGTGCCAATTTTTCCATGACTTCATTGTCCACCCTTGGTACCTGAGTTATAGTGAAATACGAGGAAAGGTCACGCACCTCCCAGACTCGTGTTAGATATTTTTTCAACTTCTCACCTTTGGTAGCGTACAGGCCCAACACTTGATTTACCACTACCTATAAGTTTGACCTGATCTCTATTTCAGTTGCCCCTATCTTGGTGACTATAGAAAGTCTCGTTACAAGTGCTTCGTACTTAGCTTCATTGTTTGTCACTTTGAATGCTAGTGTTGCTAGGTAGTACTGCTCTTGGCCGTCAGGGCTTGGCAAATGTATTCCCAGGCCTCCGCCCGCCCAGCAGGGTGAGCCATCTATGAAAAGTACCGACGGCTTTTCAAATGGGGCTACTGTGTCTTCTTGGGGGAAACCTGAGAACTCCGCCACAAAATCTCCTAGTGCTTGTTCCGTAACCGCCTTTCTTGGCTCATATTCTATATCAAACTTGCCATCCCATCAATCTTCTTGTGCTGTCTGGTTTTCCTTGGGTTTTTGCTAACAGAGCTTCCATAAGCACCCTTATTGTGTGGGCTTGGAAGTATGGGCAAAGCTTTCTAGTTGTCGTTACTAAGGCAAATGCCAACATCTTAATCTGAGGATACCTTGTTTCTGCTCCTTTGAGAGACTGACTAAAGTAGTACACAGGATGTTGGGCCCCTCCTCTTTTAGCAATATGGCAGATATAGCATGCAGACAGACTGCTAGATATGCACAAAGCACATCACCTTTCTTTGACTACTTCAAAAGGGGTGGATTGGCCAAGTGTTGCTTCAATTTCTCAAACGCCTAATCACACTCTCCATTCTAGGGATTCACTTTTTGCAATACTCAGTAAAAGGGAGACATTTGTCCATTCGTTGGGCTATAACTCTTCCAAGGGCAGCTACTTTGCCAACCACTGAGTTTCCTTCAGATTTCTTGGGAACTTCGTGTTGAGTATGGCTTCTATATTTTCTGGGGATGCGTCAATTCCTCTTTCAGACACAATAAAATCCAAAAACTTCCTCGACTCGACTCTGAAGGCACACTTTGCCGAAGGAGCTTTGTCTGCTACATATACCTCTTTATACCTTGCCTTTCTTGCATATGCCTTCCAACCAGATGCGAAAACGCCTCCTCTAGCAAAACCCCTTGCCATGGTCCTTATTTCTCCTATGGACGCCCTATTCTTGTCGCCTCTTGGGGTCACCCTGTCCCCATTGCTTTTGCGGCCACTAGCTCGATGCCTTTGTTCTGGACTACTGCTCTTCCTGGCATCACGCCTGGATTCCTGGCGCTTTCTGGGCTTTGACTGTTCTACCACCATTTGTTCAATTCGCCTGCTCCTGCCATTTAGTCACTCTCTTCTTTATGGTCGTGCAATCTTCAGTCCAGTGTGAACCTGTCTGGTGGTATTTGCAATATTGACTGCCTGTCTTGAGCTAGCAGCGTTCTTCCCTGCCTTTCTCTTCTTCTCGTACGTTCAAATTATTATGTATCAGTCTAGGATTGTAATCCGGCCTCCTTTCTCGTGCTCTTTCTTGCTGACTTGCTCTGGCCTTTCTATCAATCTTCCCACTCCTCCATTCAATCTTTTTATTCTCCTTAAGGGGATCCACCAAATCTTGCAGTGTATCTTCTGCGTTAACAGAGTCATCCATCCTGTCTATGAACTCCTTGAGAGTGGAATGAGTCTTTCGGGCCAGCTTCACCATAAAGGGACTGCGTGTTCATATTCCTCCCAGGAGGGCGGCAAGGGTAATCTTTTCATCCTAGTTATCTGTTGTTAACCGCTCTTTGTTGAAGCAGGTAAGGTAAGCCTTCAAGTTCTCATCCTCTTTCTGCTTGATTGTTAGAAGGTAGGCGGTCGGACTTCAATGCCTTCTGCTAGGCATAAACTGGGTTAGGAACTGCTTTGCCAGTTCTGCGAAACTGTCTATCAATTTTGGCCTGAGGGTCCCAAACTATCCTCTTCCCGTCCCCTTTAAGGTCAAAGGGAAGGCCCAATATGTAATCTCAACTGGGAAAACGTGGAGTGTGATGTGGACCTTCAAGTTTTTCAAATGATCTACTGGGTCTTTGAATCCATCATGCATGTCTATCTAAGGGACCTTGAATTTTGACGAGAGCAGCATGGCCATAATCCATTCACTATACGACAAATCTATTTGGTGTAGTAGGCATTCCACCGAGAAAGATCCCCCCATCCTCTTCGCCATCTCCCCGTACTTTCGGCCAGTTCTTTGAATTCGTCATGCATCTTTTTCTTCTCTGTTCGCTCCATGTTTGCCTTGGTATTGCAGTGTGCTTGCCCCTCACCTTGCTCACTGTGAGCGGGTACGGTGGTATCACCAAATTTAGCATTCTTCCGCTGCAGGTCGTTGTTTTCCTTTTGCAAGATTTCCATAGCCTCTAACACCTTTTTCAGTCTCTCCTCAGTTGCTGCTAATTTTGCCTCCATGCATGTTGGCAATGTATCTACTACTCGGCTTGGCTAAGGAACATGTTACAGTTGGCATGTGAGAACCACGCTGGATTATAGTTAGATCCCACAGACGACGCCAATGTTAAGGACGTGTCCCACTTCCCCTCTACAACCGTTTACCTGCGTGATGTCAAGAAGATACGACGTGATTCGTCTAAAAAAAACTCCGATGCTTAAGTCAGCAAAGTATAATTAAAACGATTCAGAATTCAAAAGAGAGTTTGATCCCGTACTATCAAGGGTTACTTGGTATATATTGGCTCATACATGATGCTTATCTTGTTCAGATTTTATCGGTGTGGATCATCACTCAGTAACCGAGATGATCACGTATCTGAATGAAATCTTTTATCTTTCGGTAAAAGGTGGGGTGGTGTGTAACTTTGTTGAGCTTTGGATTCTCTAATCCCCTTTAGTCAGCCAAGGACCTCCTCTAGTGGGCTTTTCTCATATTGAATTCTCAAGATAGAATGGGTCCTCGGCCAAAATAGACCCTCCAATAAACACTGCCTACGCAGAAGATGCTTACTAGAGCTCACGAACTTACGGTTCCATGCCTACGCAGAAGATGCTTATTGAATTTTTGACCATGCCTCCCAACCTCTGGGACAGGCGAAGGTGTACACAATATATGAATAATCAAAGGCTAGCAGTAGTTTTCACTTTTCATGTTTTTATTTTTTGGTTGGTCAGTAGCTTTCAATACCTTAGATTATACCATTATCTTCTGTAGTGCATGAACCCACAAGTCACAACGTAGTCCTCACGTTTGTTATGACTTGTCTTGGTAGACTCGTAATAGTCGCCGTTGAAATGAAAGGAAACAACTATTTGTAAACTTTGATCTTGGAATTTATTTTTAGAGATGGTTTCAGCTATAAAATATCTCATAACATTTGTGAATACACTGAATAAGAATGAAATAATTTATAAACAGTCATAAAATGATTTGAATTTATATATTTTATTAGATTTTAAAAAATCGTCAAACTATTTACAAATTATTTTATTATTATCTATAAAATTTTAATCTCATTTCATTACCCAAATATGCATAGGACTGTTCATATGGGCTGGATTTTATCCGGCCCCGCCCGGAACCCGGATAACCGAGTGTCCAGTTATGGGTTTCGGCCCGAATTTGATCCGGGCCGAAACCCGCATTTTTAAAACCGGCCCAATCCGGGCTGGTTATGGGTATTACACACGGGTACCGGATTTAAACCCCGGTACCCAGTTTTTGTATTAAACCAAATAAAAATCATGATTCTCATTCGGTCGACGGTCATTTCTTCTCTCTCTCTCTCTCTCTCTCTCTCTCTCTCTCTCTCTCTCTCTCTCTCTCTCTCTCTCTCTCTCTCTCGTCCGAGCCCAACAAATGTAACCCAGCCTTCGCCTTCAAGTTTTGCCGCCGTCTATCTCTCTCGCCGCAGCCGCCAGACTTTAGATCGATATTATCTCTTCTCTATCTCTCTCTCGATTGTTCGATCGACCCAAAGAAGAATGTAGATCTGCTATTTTTTGTTAAACATGGGTGTTTTGTTTTTTCAAGTTTTTTAGATCTGCTATTTACGTTAGATCTGCATGTATCCTCTTTTTTTCTTTTTTTTTGGGTTTTTTAGGGTCAAATCTGTGCTAGCCATTTCTGTTCAAGTTCAGATCTGTAATAGTTTTTTTAGGGTTTTTTTTTTTTTTTTTTTTTTTCGTTTTGAGTACTTTGTTGATTTGGGTCTGTTTTGTTTTCATTTCTTTGTGTTTTATGCCAAAATCTCTCCTGGGTATTTGGTATTTAGTGTTTGTGAATCACTATCTAGTGTGGGTTTTGATTGACGTTCAAAAAACGTGTTTTATGCCCAAATACCTTGTAGGCTAGTCCAAAAATGTGTTTATTGACGTTCTGTTGCACAAGCAAATGACCCTACAATTGAACATATTATCACTCCTCGTATTGCTCTTACTACTGCTGAATATTTGGCTTATGAATGTGGGAAGCATGTTCTTGTCATTCTTACAAATATGAGTTCTTATGCCGATGCTCTTTGTGAGGTAATAGAAAACTTCACGCTTTAAGTTTCTTTTTGTGGTGTTGGAAGTTATTCCATGTGCTTGTTAATTTTTCATGGCTCCTAAGTAGATTAGAAAGTCTAAGCCTACTGTTTGTCAAGAGTATTTTTATGCATTCAAGATCTCAAGAACTTCTTAATACAATTTGCATGACTCAGACTACTGATTGCTACTATGCAGCTGTCTGCTGCCCGTGGCTATGTTTTTTTTTTTTTCTCTATTTTTTTGTTCTGTCTTTGGTGATTTTGAGTTTTTTTTTTTTTTTAAGAGGATGTTTGAATGTTTGCTATGGTACTTGTCCTATTTCAGTTTGTGTTGGGGTCTCCTGTGGATTTACTCTTGGTTCATAGTCCTGTAGCCTAATCCCATCCATGACCCAATGTTTTCTTTCTCATTTCTTTTCCTGAATTGGTTTATTTTCTTTATGTTTAATTTGTGGGTTTGAGTCCTGTGATTGTCCTGACAATGTTTTACCATTGTCTTATTATGTTTTGTTTTCGTCATTAAGTCAGTGTACACTATCTTCAAATGTTAGTTAGTATACTTAATATAGATTCCAGCTGTTGGAATTGCTCACTAATAATTGTAATGTGGGACAATGTAGTAGCTTTGTTTACCTTAATATCACTAGATTCTTCTTTGACCTTCTCAATAATTCCACCATATTTCTTTTGCATATGCATGCCTTTTGGTCACAAGGCAGCAAGCATCAACATAGTTCTTAGTTCTTCCTTAGGGCAGAAAGACACATCATCATAGCTTTTCATTCAGCCTTTTTACCCAAAATATTCTGCATAACTAATAGATTTATCATTTCTTTTTATTTGGAGATCAGACAATAGTTGATTAGATCTCGTTTGCATTTATTAGGTGTCGCTAATATGCTTCTTTAACATTTCAATTTCAGATGAAGTTATAAAAGGATGGGATGAAGGGGTCACGACCATGAAGAAGGGTGAGAGAGCAATCTTCACAATACCACCAAACTTAGCCTATGGGGAACTCGGCTCTCCACCCTTGATTCCTCCCAATTCAACTCTCATTTTTTATATTGAAATGCTGTCTTGGACCACTATCAGAGACATAACTGGTGATGGAGGAATACTGAAGAAGATAACGAAGGAGGGTGAAGGATGGGCTACTCCAAGAGAAGCTGATCAAGTGCTAGGTAATATTGATAGTGTTAGGAGAGTTTTTCTTTTGTTAAACATGAAAAACATAAACTAAAATACAGTAATGCATCATTGAAGTTGTTTTGATAAGAATAAACTACAATCTTGCTAAGCTTTGCTATTAACTTGTTAACAAACCCCAAGTTGTTGTTTTAGCTTGGAAGGATGATGGTCTGTAGTTCCTATCTTCATTGTATATATCAGTCTGAAGCTTTTGGAATTTCTTGTTTTAGATTTCGATGCTTTTCTATATTAAACCAAGACAGTGTACGCTATTATCCACTGTAAGTATCCATAGTCCATATTTTTTAGAGTACTTGTTTTCAAGACATGTATGCAAAAACTGCAGTTTGAATACTCTGTACTGAAAAACCAGCTTGAATATTTGTTCAAGGTAAGTATATCCTTCTGTTGAAGGAAGCTTATAATATTTTTGAATGATTTTGATCATCCAGGGTACCAGAAAATATGTCAATATAATTAATGATTGCTTGAAGAAAATAAAATCTTAAATGCCCAGAATATCATTGAAATTATTCTGAATTTTCATCTTTTGGCCTTTCCAAACACCAATTTGGTTTGAGCATTGAATGCTCTTCATCCCATGATAGAGAATCATTGAGATCATTGTAAGGAAATTTCTATCAATTCTTCCTCCAGTTCGATGTTCAAAAACATCCTTGAATGGCATCCTTGGCTGATTTTCTAGTTTGTTTTAACATTTGCATATAAATTGTGATGTATAAATAACAAGCACAATTATGTAATATTTATTGGCTTGCATCTTAACATGTGGTATATATTTTGCTTGCTTTATTGAATATTAACATTGGCTATAGGTTTACTCGAATTGTGATGCAGTTGCAAATAATGTGAAACGCCTCGCAGAAGGAGCAAGTTTTATAAAAGAAGTTTATATTGTAGTCACCTGTGGATTTCCTTGGAGACCATTCCAACTTGCTAGGGAATTCACTAGCCTTTCTAGGCATGACCCATGTCATTCCTACAAAGAGATCATTCCACATGGTCTTTGAACTAATGACTGAACTAATGATAATAGCTTGTAATTTTGTATTTTGTAATGTAATTAAATATCAAATAATGTAATATGAAGTGAGATGTACTATGTGATGCATGCATTTTATATTATAAATACTAAATTTCTATTTTTTAGATGCATTTAGTTAAAAAGATAATAAGTTTTCTGTATTAAAAAAAATATTTTTAAAATGTAATGGAATATAGGCTTTAGATTTTCTTAAAAAAAATTGCTTTACAACATCTTTTTTGTTCCAAAATTTAGTAGTATATTAGCCTTAGTAGTTTAAAAAAAAAAAAAAAAAAAAAGGGTACTGCCCGGTACCCAGATTTCCGAGTTATAAAAACCCGGATTCATCCGGGTTTCGGATCGGGTCATGACCCGGGTATATCCGGGCCGGAACCCGGTCCATATTTGGACTCCGGATTCTGGGCCGGGTATACCCGGATACCCGGTCCGAAACCCAGATGAACAGCCCTAAATATGCATTATCCCTTATTTGCATTGAAATTTGAATGGCAAATCAAAGTTTTGCTGGGTGTTCCTATGAATTTATGACCATGAATATTGCACTCCCAACCGGTACGGAACGGGGACCAAATATATTGAATAATCAAAAGCTTTAGTTTCATGTTTTTATTTTTTGGTTGGTTGGTCAATAATCAAAACCTTAGATTATACCATTATCTTCTGTAGTGCATGAACCCACAAGTCACAATGTAGTCCTCACGTTTGTTAAGACTTGTCTCGGTAGACTTGTAATAGTCGCCGTTGAAATTAGAGGAAACAACCTTTTGTAAACTTTGATCTTGGAATTTATTTTTAGAGATGGTTCCAGCTATTAAATATCTCATATTATTTGTGAATACACTGAATAATAATAAAATAATTTGAATGGTAGATCAAAGTTTTGTTGGGTGTTCCTTATACGAATTTATGACCATGAATATTGCACTCCCAACCCCCGGTACGGGACGGGGGACCAGATATATTGAACAATCAAAAGCTGTAGTTTCATGTTTTTATTTTTTGGTTGGTCTATCAAGTCCTTAGGTGAACCTCTGTTCACTACAACAAATTGAAGTTTTTCCCGCAAGGGCATTTGGTGGAAATATGTGGGGGCTATGTGAGAAAAATTCTTTTCTCACCAATTCCGTTCGTGAGACGTTGGTGGCATATAATTCATGAGCAATAACCTTTTCGCATGATAGAACTAACTCTTGGGAAAAAACTATCTTTTGTCACGACAGGAATGAGTGGAAAAAACTCTTTAAGTCCGTGGCAAATTGACTTGCAATCTATACCTTTGTGGTGAGAGGAACCTTAGTTGCCACCAGAGCTATAGTCCCAAAAAGTGATTTTGCCATGACTTCAACCGTCACTTGTTTAGTGGTATAAAGGTTTTAGCCACTCACTTGATCGTGAGTCAAGAGGTTTTGGGAGGAGATGATCTCGTGATAAATATTTTTTAGTTACCAGCGTACTTGTCAAAAAAACCCAGTAAGTTACCACCACTGCCATTGCAAATATGTATTCTCCGTGAGAACATTTCATCGCTAATAAGTATTTCCCTACAAATGTGACAGTGGCTAAAGTTCTGGAAGCCATGCACTGCTTTCGTGACAAATAGTAGTAGCTAATCTTTTGGTGGGGTGGCTGACCTTGTTATTTCCATGAGGAACATAAGTTGGAAAAAGTGACACCCAAGTGGGAACAAACATTTTTCCACCAAAAATTTTGGTGAGATGCTGGTGGCATATAATTCATGAGCAAAATTAGTTTACCACAAAACGTGCATTTGGTGGGTAAAATGTATGTTTTTGCCATGAAATGTTCTTGCGGGAATACATATTTCATATCCATATATTACTCCGTTTAGCACCATCCGGTTGCGGTGACAATAGACTCTATGGTCATATAATTTTGTGGTGGCTATTAGTGAATCCGATATACATTGTCTCGTGGATAAAATTCCTTTTGCCAGCAGTTGTTTGGTGGGAAAAATATAATATCCACTTGTCCAATAATTAAGCACGTGCCATTTTGCCATGAACCCCTTCGCACATCCATTTGGTTGGTCTAATTATTTCCCCACCATTCCATTTTGTGGGCAATACATTTTGTTCCACGACATCTAAAAATTATATACCTATTTTTTACAACAGCTGCATCCTTTATAGAATGTCACCTTACTTCACATTGTATAAACCAATTATCATTGGTTTATACAATATTTCACCTCATGACAACTAGTTTATATTTATACCTGTTAAATCAATAATAGATTCCAACTTTTAGTGCATCCAAATATCTGCTGAAAACCATAACCTCAAAAAAAACCCCACCTAGATCTGATACCAATGCTCTATAATAACCTCCATAGCAAAACAGATAACCATACCATCTGTTACATAAATCTACCAACATCCATTGAAATAGCATTTATACACCAACCATCAATAGTTATATATTAAACTGCTAGTTACATGCCCCTTAACGTTTTGAAGTGTGCAACTCAATAGCAAGTACATATAGCAGGTTTGACTCTCTTTCCCTCTCCAAGGTGCATCTATGAGAACATGCATAACTTCCATATAGACAGCTTACTAAATGTTGGTATGATGTTGCTGACAGCCCCCTCCAGACCAATCTGATTTCCTGATTAACACAAGCAAGATGCTAAATGTTAACTTAACCTTACAAAAAAACAAACATTTAAAATAAGATTATACTTCACATATATATGACATGACATGGGGTGGGCATGTACACAACTAATCATTAAGAATACACTTGGACAATTTTTAATTAGTCATACTCTAGCCCCTATTGCAGTTAGAGGATAATGCGGGAAATATTGGACCTATGCTCAGCTTGTGTATAGAAAAAGCCTTTATTCATATACTGGCACACAATTTCCCATCATTGAATTAATTGTATACACCTACCATTAGAACTTAGCTATTGTGTTCCTGCAGTTGCATTTACATCAAGATTTCATAGCTATAGCCTCAGCCATTCAGGTTCAATAATTAATACATGCCATATATATCCCATGTACTGAAGAGCCCAATTGCTATATGGATCTATCATCTGTTGGCTGAAAACAGTTTTCCAATATTTATACTAATAACACCATCTTCCATTCTACCAATGAAGATATGAGATTATAATGAAAAAAGATATACTCTCCTATCGTGTACAGAAAATCACATCATGACCCACAATCTGGATAACAACTTAATTAAACAAATCTTTTGAGGATTATCTCCCTTTGTTGAATATTTTGACCAAATCTACTATATGCACCTCCGTCTCTTGACATGCAAAAATCACAGACAGAAATGATTTTAAAATTTCCAACCAATATACTTATGCACTAAGCATAACATATTTGACCAAACAGATTTTATATATAATATCCACTTTTTAAAACTGACCAAAATGATTATGATAGTCCATTGAAGTGGGTTTCCTTATAGCTCCAAATTAGTTGAAAAAGCCAGGGTTTCCGTATCTTCTAACTACTTAGGGCTAATATATATCTAGAGCATATAAACTAACCCAATTGGTGTCTGACTTAATATTAAGGGCTAATATGCGTTTAGGTTATTTCGACATCAATGTGTGAATCAGTAGCAATGCTTGTCATTTTATGGAAATGTGGGCACATAGACAAATTACAGCTTTGAACTAATTACCTATTATACTGAAAACGTCCGATTTAATGGTCTGACCCCTGCATCTACTTTCTGTTAATCCATATGGCTGAAAGCTGGACAGTATTCTCCTAACCTGCAATTTTGAAAACAGTTAAATCAGCCTCTGCAATTGGATTTTTATATGCCAACTATTGAAACCAAATCTACATATCTCAATTAAAAATACATCCACTAAATCTGATGAAGTTACTTACCCTTTGAAAACAACAACATAGCTGAATCTCAAAAATTTAACCCTTCCACATTACTTTTCCAGCACTGGTTACTATATATGCACCCTAACTATAATACTAAAGTACCAAAAAACTATGATAGGGACATTGGTAGTTGGCCATTGGGTTGTTACATATGTTATAAACATTCCACAAAAAATCCTGTCAGCCACAAAATTGTCCCACCACAAAATATTTATATCACTTCATGTGAAATGCCTAAGCATCTCGCTGAGTCTCTCCATGAGACTCACTACCATTGATATTCCCATCAGTGCTCCTATAGCTCATTAAGAGCTTCTCATGCTTTGAAAAATTCCTCCTCAACTCCGCAATGTCACCCATCATAGCGTCTAGCTTGTTTTTGTACATTTCCGCATCACTTTTGTGACGTTGATTCTCCTCCGCTAGACGGATAAATGCCCTGCTGTTCTTCATTGAAGGAGTGGGTTCTGGAATCACCATGTGCCCCAGCCCGACTGAGTACCCAGATCTGTACCCCAAGACTTCTTTGAAGATTGTTTCAGCAGCTTCTTCGACATCATCCTCCGTATCCTTTTCAGCTAACCTCTCCATCATTACATTCTGAAAATGTTATCAAAGGAATATAATGCTCCCTGTTAAACACCTTTTCAGCCTGTAAAAACATATAAGATTTAATTTAGGAACACTTACGTAATTGTGTTCGGTTGCTGCGTTGATGAATTTACCCTTCCGTGTTGAAAAATGTGTTTCCTTATAAAATTCTACCATATTTTGCGCACTTTCCCGCTGAAACAGACAATTAACAGTTAAATCTTTCCCACCCTATACGCATAATCTGAATTATATTATACCATATGGTTATCACAAACCTTCTCTTCTAGTATCCGTATAAACGATTTTCTCCCACCGGTATGTTTCACTTTCAGTTTTTGCCTATTTGAACTATTCCTTCTTGACTTCTCCTGCATGAGTTTCCAATTTTTTAATGCCCCGTAATAAATTATAAGTACAATGTATTAGTTAAACTTATGCAATAACAAATAAAATAGTTCAACCTGCTTTGATGGGAGGTGCCTAATACTTGCAAACAGCTATAATACTATACCATTTTAGCTTACATTTTTTATGTGGTAAATAAAAAATCTGAAACAATCATTTGGGCAAGGAAATACCTTGAATGTTGCACTTGCCCACCGTTCACATAGCTTTTCCCATACAGCTTTCTCCACTTTCTCCGTCCCACCACGTAGAGCCTCTTCATGTGACTCATATTTTAAATACACCTTGTGTAATGCATAATGATATGCATTATACTTGTCGGCCAAATGTGTCTCAACCATCTCACGATGGTTGTCTCTACTCCAATCGAGAACAAAATCTGCCTGCAATATAATTCATCCCACTTTGTTACATGAAGAAATGCCAAACATGTGCATAACTTATATAAGTTGTTGTAGTAAGCATTCGGTGTATAATGTGCAACTAAATCCAGAGTCCTACCCTAACACGGTCAATCAGTTCTTGCTTTTCAGCTTGGGGTACACAACTCCAACTAGCTTGCCTCATGTCAGCATGTACTTTAATCATCTCCGTTAGGCGGCCAGTGAATATTGCAGCATTCTCGCAAGATGGCCCTCGATGCCCATCTTGTATAACCAGTGGTATTTTCCCCACTTTTCTCATTCTTTCAAATAGCGTGCCCTTCGCTGGCCCTCGACCTCTTTTCTTACTATGTGGATCTACATCAATACATCAATTGATATATGTAAATTCAAAAAGGTAATAAAATGAACCAAGATTATATTCTGCCTATGACCATTGTACATCAATTGAGTAGAACTCAGTAACTGTTATAGCTTTGAATTGTCAGATGACATACCTGTATGTTGTGGCTCCTCTCCAACCTGGTTACCACCCAAAACCTCTTGTGGGACCAAGGCTCCTACATCCTGAGTTGAATCATTTGACTCAGGCTCATCCCGCAACATGGTTCGTGGAGGCAACGCTGCTTGTACTGGACTGCTGTTCAACGCAACCCTACCATGTCTAACTCGACCCCCCCGAAACTTGATACTTCTCACCATCCTTGATATTTATGAGGAGCAAGATGTAAATATACTACAGAAATATTTTCAGTATTATACAATTTATAGCTAAAGTCAGGTACTGAAATACATTTGAGTTGTATTTCTGTAGTTATGCAACAGAGTTGCATAAATCAGTGCTACATGGAGATTCTGTAAGAATAACATAGATTTTTCTGAGCTAGTGCATGCCTTGGTTAGTCTTTACTTTCATATGAAATTAACGACGACATATAGTAATATTGTTGTATAACAATATTAGTCAAGACCAGCATGACTCTACTCTTTAACATAGTAATATTGCTTCTTAAATATTACTAGGGAGTAGATTTGCATGCTTATTTTGGCTGGATGTATTCCACAAAATAACCCCTCAAAGCTGGTCATTAAATAGACTATAAATTAGAGTATATATCATTTCCCACAAAAGATAGAGAGTGCATAACTTACAGAATAGTATGTAGAAGGAGGATAATGTCACTTCTAACCCCTGGTTTGTCCAACCACTACAACATTAGCTTAAAAAACACCCATTGTGTACTATTTCAGCTTTTGTATGTGAAAAAAATAACATGCTTGAACGAGGACTTCAACAATGCTGGTGATGTATAGTGCTTGCATATTTTTTCCCTCAGCTTACCTTAATGTAATCATTATTTATGTATGAAAATGTTACCTCCAACATTCTGCCTAAGCCTAAGAAGAAGAAAAAACCATGCTTTACAAGAATCCAATGTTGGGTAAGTGATTTGCGAAGCTAAACAAAGAACAAGTGCACGATAACTCCCTAAAACTCTTCGGAAGGAGAAGCACAAAAATAATTACTTTCTTTTTATTGTGTACCTGGTTTAAGGTTCTGGCTTGCCTGGCAGCTGTAAAGATGATAGATAAGCAGCTTGTTGTGAAGCAATATAGAGGAAATGGCCAGCAACTAGACAGTAAGTTCAGGTGAACCCGTAGATGCAAGAAGTGCTCGATAAGCTCTCAGCTTTTTTTTCAATTGGAAAGATGCATGTTCAGAACTGAGGCAACGAAGACAGGTTTAATCTAATTCAAACTTCTCCAGCTTGTGATTCACTGCCACAAGCTGCCCAGCTGTCAATCCCTTATCATTCCTACTTGCAGTTCAGCCTTGCTGTGGACCCCATCCCTGGCGCCATTTCCCACCTAAAATCCATCACAAATTTCCTATCCCGCCCTTTAATCTGTGATCTCCCGCTTTGTACTCTGTGTTAATTTATCTATGTCCACCACTATCTTTGCAATTTTTTTTTTAACTTATTAATCTGCGTGGATCCCACCATGGATCTGGTGGCACATTAATTTACGTGCAGTAGCATATATGCTGAATTATTTATACATGCAAGTATAATGGTTAATAGACTCATGGTTGGGAACATGAATGAATAAACTCACTACAATCAAATCTTACTGCAATCATCATCATCCTCCCTAGTCAGAGGATGGTCGGACTCGTTGTCCGAGTTGTCAGTGGCACTTATGTCCTCCATCCCCATTTCATCGTCAAGTGGGTCAGCCTCATTAAAGACATCATCGTCAACTGGTTGGGACGGGTCTTGACGTTGTACCATTGTTGCATCAACTTGCAAATGCTCTTGATCGAGTCGGTTCAATGGATCGGGCATGGATTCATCCACATTCAGAATAGGGGGAACGTTGTCCAGATTATTGCGATCTTCATCTTCTGAGTCACCCCAAGTTGACTCACCATCATCATGCGCATCCCCAACAGCATCCACTGCACGAAGGTTGTAAACATTTCTACTTGTTACCTTATGGACAACCTGCCAACTTCCACCCAAAATTGGATCGGCCAGATAAAATACTTGACTTGCTTGGCACGCAAGGGCAAAAGGCTCATCTTTATACCATTGCCTAGCAGTATTGACCAACGTTAGGTGGTCCCTAACCCGTATCCCCCTTCTCGGGTCGCCAACGTCATACCAAGTGCATTGAAATATATAAACCTTACGCCAACCCATGTAGCGTATTTCTATAATATCATGCAACACACTGTAGAAGTCAACAGGGGATCCCCGATGCTCGCCATGAACCACAACCCCACTGTTTTGAGTGCGGCGATGCCTTTCACGCTCTTTTGTATGGAATCGCACACCATTCATTATGCATCCGTTATAAGATGTGACCCAAGGATCTGGACCACATGCTAATGCATATATGTCCTCGGTTACCTCTGTTGGCCTAACTGCACGCAGCTCTCGAATCTACCATGCAATATTAGAATAAGTGGTTACTAATACTACATATAGTAAAATTTACCTTATATTATACTATATGTGACCGGAAGGTTTCGTATCTTACCCGTGCCCTGAACCATGATGGAAACTGACTCTGGTGCCTATGATCGATGTTATCAGGGTTCTCTTCTTGCATCTTGTTATAGTGCTCCCTGTCAATACAAGTATTTTGTTAGCAGGTTTGACAAACATTACTGTTCATAACCTAAAGTATTGACCAGTAGGATGATGGACTTACTCAATGTATTGCTCAACCTCCGTGCAATTATTAAGAACATACCATCGGGCCTTGACCATTAGTATGTCGGATAATTTGTGGGAGTGCCCTGTCCCCAATGGTCGGACTTTTTGTGAGAAAACTGATAAACTTGCCCTATTCCCCTCCTCTGTGGAACCAATACCTACATCACTATTGCGTTCCTCTCGATTATACTTAGTTTCTATATCATGGAGGTACATAGAGCAAAATGTAAGGCACTCGAGATGCACATATGCCTTAGCAATTGAGCCTTCAGGCCGGGCTCTGTTGCGGACGTACCGCTTGAACTTTCCTAGATACCTCTCAAAAGGATACATCCATCTGTATTGCACGGGTCCTGCAAGTAGAGCCTCCTCTGGCAGGTGAATAGAAAGGTGTACCATGATATCAAAAAAAGCTGGAGGGAATATCATTTCTAGTTTGCAGAGAATGATGGGAATATTAGCATGAAGACGATGCAACACTGGTAAGTTCAAACTTCGAGAACATAATTCTTTGAAGAACCAACTCAACTCTAGTAAGGCTTGACGCACATCGGCCCGTAAGAACCCACCAATCACGACCGGCAATAGTGCTTGCATAAATACGTGACAATCATGGCTCTTCATTCCACTGATCTTTCCCTCGGTAGCATTGACACACCGGGCAATATTGGATGCAAACCCATCAGGGAATTTAACTTTTGACAACCATGCACAAAAAGCCCTTCGCTCATTCAAATTTAACATATAGCAACCAAGACCCATGGTTGTAGACTCGCCCTCATGTTGTAAATGCAATTCTTTCCTTATTCCAAGATTTGCCAAATCTTTTTGTGCAGTGGCAGAGTCCTTAGTTTTTCCTTCAATATTCAACAATGTTCCCAGGACGTTATCACATATGTTTTTCTCGATGTGCATGACGTCCAGATTATGTCTCAAACCTAAGGATAACCAGTAAGGAAGCTCAAAAAATATTGATTTTTTCGTCCAATTAAGATGATTGGGAGATCGTTTCCTTTTCGAAGAAGATTTACCAAACTGAACATGTGACAATTGACTTAATTGTTGTAGCAATTCCTCTCCCTCGACCCTTGATGGTTGGAGTTGGTGCTCTTCATGACCATTAAAAGCATTCTTTTTCCGTCTCCAACTGTGATCTGGGGCCAACCATCGTCGATGACCCATATAGCAATGCTTGCGGCCATATACCAACCATTGTGAATTTGTGTCAGATGTGCAATGAGGGCATGCCATCTTGCCCTTTGTACTCCACCCAGAAAGATTGGCATATGCGGGGAAGTCATTGATTGTCCACAGTAGCGCTGCATGCAACATAAAGTGTTCCCCACGGTATGCATCATAGGTACGAATACCCTCTTCCCATAACTCCTTCAATTCATCGAGTAACGGACGCAAAAAGACATCAATGTCATTACCTGGTGACTTAGGGCCAGGTATTAACAACGACAGCATGGTGTATGGTTCTTTCATGCAGGCCCAGGGGGGCAAGTTGTACGGCACAAGCAGTACTGGCCAAATGCTGTACGGTCTACTCATGTTGTTGAACGGGTTAAACCCATCACTGGCCAAACCAAGTCTAACATTGCGAGGATCTTTGGAAAATCCCATATGTTTGTTATCAAAGTCCTTCCAAGCCTTCGAATCTGATGGGTGTCGCATGCACGTCGGATCGTCAACACGTCCATCTACATGCCATCTCATGTCTTGGGCTATCTTCTTTGACATATATAACCTCTGCAAGCGCGGCTTAAGGGGAAAATGTCGGAGTACTTTTTGTGGTATCCTTCATCCCTGAATTGTGCTTTGCTCCCACCTAGATGCCTTACACTTGGGGCATTCATTGTACGATGCATTTTCCTTCCAAAACAATACACAATCATTTGGGCACACATGGATCTTTTCGTAACTAAAGCCCAATCCCCGCTCCAAGCGACGGGCATCATGATATGAGTCAGGGAATGAGGCATCAGGAAATGCCTCATGCAAGAGCTTTAAGACCATATCGAAGGACTTCACCGTCCACCCACCGATGCTCTTGATGTGAAGAAGCTTGACGATGAATGATAGCTTTGAGAACTTAGTACATGTAGGATAGAGTGGACGTCGTGCATCAGCTACCAAGTCCTCGAAATTAGAGTTGACAGGAGCATTAGAGGCAGAGGGTTGATCATGTGCATAAGACGATCCGTCATTTATGATATGATTTTCCATAGATGACCCATGACGGATGTCATCTAAAAGCTCATCGAGATCATCAATATAATCACTATGAGCCAACGTATCATCTTCGTCTTCGTCAGAAAAAGTGGCAGAAAGGAATGGATCATCTTCTCCATGGAATATCCATGGTGTATAAGATGGATCAATCCCTCTAAAGAACAAATGATCTTTAATTGTACGAATGGAGTGGAAAGCTCTATTTCGACATCTTCTACATGGACACCTAATCTGATCAGGATTAGCAGTGTGGGAAATGGCCATAGCGATAAATTGTCTAACCCCTTCAGCATACTCACTGGAATGCAATCTATCTTCAATATGCATCCAAGATTTATCCATCGTATGAAGCTGACCAAATAGTAACAAACATCATATTAGGATATGGGAGTATGGCACTAACAATTGAATAGGCTATGAAACTGTCAATAGCTATTAAATACCCTTCACAACAATATAGGTTTGACTCTCACCAACTATATCTGGATCACAATCAGTACATTCACTATCTAAAGCATGTTATAGTGTAATGTATAAGCTAACAACATCATCTCCTTACTTATAGCTGACAACTGAAACCAGCTTGAAATCAATCCAATCAGTTGATTGGATGTAAATTGTCTGTAACACACAGACTCTGCCTATATTAGACAGGAAAATCACTTCATGTATAGCAACACGGTGGGGATCATAGACAAATCAGGTATTGTCATTTTATGGGCTGCTGAGGTTTCGTATTAAGTAATAGGGTCATCAATACCACTTAACTTAAAAGAAAGTTAAGTGGTATTGATGATATCTGACCAAGGAAGTGTCAGGAGAAGAGTACTTAGAAAAGCATTTTACTGGTACTGCTGCCCAAACTCTGGAATTAAATAGACTTTAATTCCATTTACAGAAACAGGAACTCAACTTAATAATTATTGCCTAATCGTGGGTTAGCAACTGATTAATCTACATAAATAGGGCTTGCCTGAAAATAATAGGATATTTAAATATAACTTTGTCCAATAAATACCATTTGCATATCAAAGGAGCAAAGCTGAAGCATTAACTATCAGGACCATTAAACGATGAAAAGCATTTATTCATTTTGGTTGGTAAGCTCTCAGCGGCTATGAGGAAGAAGGTTGTAATATGCAGGTCTAGTGTCCGCTATCGGGGCTGTCAATTCAGTACATCAGTTAATGTACCAGTTGACATTGTTGAAGAGCTATGCATACATATTATACATAAAGTACAATAAGATAAATAAGTCTACAATTTATTTGAAAAGGGTACCAGCAACTATTGTAATCAACTATATCTGGAATGATGTATCATAGTGAGTAAAATCCTGTGTAGACCAAAAAAGTTGAGTTGTATATACCATATAGAACTCAATTACACACAATTATTAACCACATTCTGTTAATAATTATGTGGTTATAACAAACTCCAACTTCTCCAGCTATTTGATAGTGTCAACACAGGGTTGTCTGATGTGCACATTTATATGGATCTACATATGAACTTCAAAGACTCATATTATGATAGTCAATGTCTTATAGTCTGTATCATCTTCACGGATAAAATATAGTTACTGACCAAAGCTACAGTTGCCTGTATCATTTGGGAATATTTAAGCACGAGGGAAAGCATAAAAGCGAATTTACCTAGTTAGGTCAATCTGCTTGTTTCCTAATTGTTTACCTACTGGAAACATTGATGTCAGACCTAACTAGGGGTCTGCTGTTCAGTGCTTATATCCATTGAATTAAGGTTCAGCATCAAGTATATATATAATTCATAAAATATGTGGTGACCTAGCTGAAGTCCATTTATTAACAACGTCAAAAGTGTAAATAAACATAGCCATATCTCAAGAGTATAATGGTTGAGAACGACCAATAAGAAGAGCATGCCTCGATCAAGATAACCAACTACACTATATTAGGACATGACACGAGCAACTAATTTAAGAACATGAATTTAAGGACACAAATGATAAGTGAGAAATGCACAGTTTTTTTTCCTGCACAGATTATATGCATATTAATCCATATCTGTTTTTTATATGTTGTGGATAAGTAACTTAATATCATGGCCAATACATATACAGTAATATGTAGATAGATAGGGAGGGGAGACAGTAAGAGGGGAACCCCATTGGGACAAATATATATGTATAGATATTCAGCTAGCTTCAGGTGGTAGATTAGGCAGATGACTGGCCTGAGTATACATATAACGTGCCAAAGAAACCAATGAAGGATACTGTAGGTTAGCACAGTACACCCAATTCTTGTTAAAACATATAACAATGCAGATTATGTTGCTTTCAGCTAGAATGACATGGCCTTCCATAACCTAGTAGGGGTGAATATATGAAATTCCACATACTCATAGATAAGTACTATGTTTCTGTCAATCCCTATTAATACTAACCTTTTGAAGTGAAAGTTGAAAAAGACATGGTTTGATGTAATCTTCCATAGCAACATGACATCGGTTACTAATACACTAACAGTTCCTAGCTAGTGTATGAGCAGCCCCATTAGAATATATATGCATTAGCTGACTTAACATACCAAGTATCAAAAGAAGAGAGGTGTTGTTTTACATCAAAGCTAATTAACCCTGCACTAATGCAATAACAATAGTTTAAAGCAAACCGGATCTAATATGTTGCGGATATTCCAGTCATAAAAAATTCTGCCAGTGTCAGGACTTAACCCATTACCTAGTTAACAGCACCTTGAACACTTTCTGTTAAGGGTTGATGCAACCATACACAACTCCAGCGTCAAAAACAGATTTTATGACGAATCCCAATCTTTATGAAGATGTTGGTAGTCCATGACAATTCTATATATATGAGTATTCAGATATATAAATATATATATATGAGATTATATATATTATGTTATGGAAAAGGAAATCCTGTCGAGTAAATAAAATAACTTTTTGAGTACATTTTGACACTCCATTAAAGCAAATATTCTACCAATGGAGGTTTATATATCCAGCTATACTCCTCTATTGAGATGAATATTTGATATAAGGTTGTTGGAATATCCATTTAAAACTTGAGACCAAGTTTCTTCCGAGAAAAGGAAGAGCAATATTTGGCGCTTCCCTACAAAATAGTGCATCAGCTGCATTTGCACGTAGACTAAGCAATAAAGTGCGTAGCTGGGCATGTATGCATGCATGTCGGAATCACAATGATATATATGTCGATTCAGACCCCATTGTGCAAAGAACCAAAAACCAACTAGCTTATCATGAGCCAGCTGGTTAGATACTGGTACATGTGTGCGTATGTGACACCCTAACTCAATTTATGCTTCGGACCCTAGGTACTTTAAGCATAATTATAACAATGAGATTTTGTATACTTGGGAAACAAGAGCACTAACACAGTCAATGCAAAGATATAGGTTTGGGGCTGCTCACGAAACACCATCTTCTTACATAGTGTTATTTGGACCTTCATTGATCTATCAACTCTCAGTTTTTTCCTCCATTACATTATAATGAAAATTAAAAACGCCATTTCTCAGTTTTTTTTTCCATTACAAAAAATGAAAAATAAAAACTAAGTTTTATTCATTGAAGGCTAAAATGATGATTAATAATATTGAGTTGTTCCACTAATTTGTTTATAAAATCCTTAGGAACTAATTAGCATGCTAAATTTATGGCACTTTAAGGAACATAATTTCAATAATCATATGCTGAAATATACTAATCTTGTACAGGAGTTGTGTGCAACACAGTTCTAGCATTTTCAACATAAATATATTGAAAAATGTGAGAAATCAGAGGTATCGAATCAATTCAGAACTCCTTTGTCTAAATATAGGGCATATGCAGAAAATCCCTCTCCAGATTTGGGGCATTCGAAACATCAAAGAATTACACAAAATCTGGATAACAACCATATAATTTTCCCACAGATCTGTAACAATCATATAATAGTCTAACTGTAATGTAAACAATCTAATACCAATAGAGAGAGAAGACAGAGGGAGAAGAGAGAGAGGCTTACCGTGTATCTCAATTGAGAGAGAGAGGGGACGCTTTATATGGATTTCCGCCTGCGGAGGAGCTTCTAGAGGCTAGGGCATGAAGACGAGTTTAAGCGCGGCTGCGGCGGTGAGGTTGCGAGGTGGGGTAGGTCCTATGCTCCCTGCGAATTCGCCGCCGTATATAGGGAGAGGGCCATGGTGATTTTCGCTAGGTGGGTGATGGCTTGCAAAAATTTCATATTGCAGATTTTACAAGTTCGCTCGAGCGGAGGCTTTTGGCCGCTAGAGCGAATTCAGGCAGATTCAAACGCTCGACTGCCGCTCGACAGGGAGCTCGAGCGGGTTGCTGAAAAACGAAGATCGCTCGAGCGGAGACATTTGCCGCTCGAGCGAAATCAGGCAGAGTCGAACGCTCGATGTGCGCTCGATAGGACGCTCGAGCGAAATCAGGCAGAGTCGAACGCTCGACGCGCGCTCGACACCCCGCTCGAGCGAACATCGTATTTTGACAGATTTTAGGTTTTCCGCCGTGGGACCATATAAAAGGCCATTCTTCACTCTAGAGCCGCAGTTTTTGATGGGAGAACACTCTTTGGGAGAGAAAAACATAGCTAGAGGGATTCAAATCATTTGTTTTGGAGACGGAATTCCAATTTATTGCACGTACGTTGGATTCATACACGAGCACGGACGGTAGAAAGGCGTTGGATCGTTCTCTTGAGCTTTTGACGACCAGTTGAGGCTGCAAGGAGGATTTTTCAGTGTTTATTTTCTTCTTCCCATCTTCTCAGAACAATTATGGTGAATTCGTTTATGTTGAATTCCAATTCTAGTATGAGCTAAATTTTCTTCTTTCTAGGAAAACGATGTAACCTAATTCCGAACTATGCTTGTTTGTCCATGCTAATTTAATGCAATTCTCTCTTTGTTTATCTGATTTATTATGAGTTTAATGCTTCTAATTAACTGGCCATTGATTAGATGATTATTAATCTTGTGATTTGCTATCGAAAGAGGGAATCATAGGGTAGATCTTGGATATTTCAGCATAGGTAAGTATAGAGATCGAAAGACTTGTATGAACCTGTGTAGTAATTAAATCATTGGTCTTATTGCGTTCTTGATTATTTAATTTGCATACTCTTGTGTGAATTGATAAACTAGAATCAATTCCAATTGACTATCGAAAGAGGCTTTTGGATGAATTAGAGATTTGCTAATAGACAAAAGAGGTTTAAGTTAAATTAGCTGGATGAGAAAAGCATAGTGAAGAATTATGGTGAAATCGATTTCCTAGAAGTTTTCTTCCCTATTGAATTTGATCTTCAAACATCAGTTTTACTTTCTTTGCTTATTTGTCTTGAGTTGATCTAGTTTTATTTGCTACTACAAAAACCTTAGCGATTCCTCTAGATAGAATTGAGATTAGCATAATTTTGGTATTTGGCAAGAGTAAGGTACCAATCCTGAGGACGATACTCTTCTTATTACTTTACTATAAAACTACGATACTGTGCACTTGCAGTTTTGCACCGGTCAGTGGGGTTGGGGGATGGTTGGGGAAGAAAGGAAAGGGCCGGGAGGGGAAGAAAAGAAAGAAAGAGGGAGGGGTCTCGCGGGGTCTCGCGGGGATTAGGCCCGGGTTCTATTTTTTAATCACCTTTATGCGGCCACTTTCAGTCGTGGGAAAAACCTCCAGTCTCGTGGAGAATAATACAATACCGACCGATACGTAAGTGCTATGGTCATGCACTTTTGCGAGTAAGTGCATTTCATGGCAAATATATAAATTTTCGTCGTTAAAGGATATAATCCATGCGGACTAGGAATTAATTTTAGTTATTTTTCCTACTAATATAAACTGGTGGCAAAAAACACATAATTTGTGATAAAAATACTTTTTCCCACTAAATTATTCCAACCGAACTAATTTCATGATAAAAAGCCTGTTTTTTTCCCAAGGATGATTTTGGAGACAATTAGTAGGTTTTTGCCACCAGCTTGTGTCATGGAGAAAGAATTTGTGGGAAAAACCATAATTTGTTGTAGTGGTTTAATCATGCCAATTATCTTATCCAGTCCGGGGTAGAGATCATATATTTGAAAAAAATATTGACCATACATTATTAATTTAATTTTTAAAAACAGCAAAAATATGTCAAAATATTCAGATAATGACGTTTTAGATATGTTCTCGAAATTAGAAGAATGGATTTTTTTTTAATTTTAGTTTTTAATATAATATTTATTTACTAAATTAACAATGTCACATTTTGAATTCGTCAAAAACGTCGCAAGTCCTGCGTGCATGAACCCACAAGTACGTTGTCGGCAAGATTGCTATGAATTTGTCTTGGTAGACTCGTATGGCTTCGTAGACTTGTAGGTTGAAGTTGAAATAGGACGTTGAAATAGGCTGATATCTTGAGCAGAAGCAGTCATATTAAATGAAACAACAGAGAGGAGAACAGAGAAGTTACAAAGAGCTCATTCTCTTGTTATGGATTCTATCATTGCGTTTCTCGTTCTCTCTGCATTTTTTACTGCTTCATTTCAACACATGGAGTCCAATGTAAGCCCAGGCTCTTATCTAACGCCCGGAATCAACTCTACGTGGTTGTCACGTTCTGGTCTCTTTGCTTTTGGATTCTATAAGCAAGGCAATGGCTATGCTGTTGGTATTTTTCTTGCTGGAATTCCTCAAAAAACTGTTGTCTGGACTGCAAACCGTGACGAACCTCCAGTCTCCAGCAGTGCTACCTTGAGTTTTTCAAGGGATGGCACGCTTGTCCTGCAATCGAAACCAGAGCAAACAACCATCATAGCTGATTCTCTTGGGTCTACTTCAGCTGCCATGCTTGATACAGGAAATTTTGTACTCAATAATTCCGATCAAGAAATACTGTGGCAGAGTTTTGAGCATCCGACTGATTCCCTTTTACCTGGTCAACGTCTCTTAGCAGGTTCGCAGCTGTTTTCTAGTATATCAGAAACTGATCACTCAACGGGTATCTTTCGTCTTAAGATGCAACATGATGGACACCTTCTTCAATTCCCGGTGGGCAGTCCCGACATGACTCCTTATGTTTATTATGGATCTGGGACGAATGGAACGGGAGATAACGTAACGCTAAACTTTAGTCCTGACGGCCATCTCTACTTGCTTAACGCTACTGGTGCTAACATTAAGAATCTAACCGATGGGGGATATCCTACAAAGGAAACTATTTATCTTATGAGAATTGATGCAGATGGGATATTCCGACTGTACTCGTATGACTTAAAACAGAATGGAAACTGGTCAAATGTATGGTCATCTTCCTATGATTTGTGTGATCCCAAGGGTCTCTGTGGATTGAACGGTATTGTGTTAAATGACAATAAAGCTCAATGCGTATGCCTTCCAGGGTTCGAGATGGTACACCAGGAGGACTGGACTGCAGGCTGTGAGAGAAATTTCAATGCTGCAAGTTGCAATAACAAGAATGAATATAACGAATACACCATGCGTGAACTGGCCAATACCGTATGGGAGGATATTTCGTATTCTGTTTTGTCATTTCCCATCAAAGAAGATTGCGAACGAGCTCGCTTAGAGGACTGTAACGGTGAAGCTGCACTATTCAAAGACAGGACGTGCAGAAAACAAAAGCTCCCATTGAGATATGGGAGAAGGCAGTTGACTGATTCAAATATAGCTTTCATCAAGGTAGGCAAATCGACGCCCGCTGATACGCCAAAAGACAACCAGAAAGACCTTCGACTGGAAATTCAAATTGTTGGTGCTGTCTTTCTTACTTTTGGATTTATGATGTCGGTAGTTTCCGGAATTGCGCTCTACAAAAATCATTTATGGTATAGGAAACTCCCGTTTAATGGAAATGTCGAACTGAGCGACGATGTTGCTCTACGACAATTTACTTATCTAGAACTTGAGAAAGCTACCGATGGCTTTAGGGAAGAGGTTGGAAGAGGATCATTTGGCTGTTGTGCCTCCGGCCTGTCCAAAAATCACACAAAATAATTTTAAAGTGGTTCAGCAAATTGCTTACATCCACTGGAGCCTCTTTTATAGAATTTGTACGAGATTTACAAAACACTCTACAAAATTCTATTTCTCTCCCTCACGTCCCTCTTTCTCTCTTCACCCACTGCCCTTGATCTCTCACTGCAGTGAGGATAAATTTTTCTGCACACTTAAGCTCTCCTATTTATATGAGAGCAAACCTCTACGATGGCATAAATCTTATGCATTTGAAGAGGGTGGGTGCCTAGTAAAACAAACATGGTGGGTGGCCTAACAATTGGTGGGTGGTGGTGGGTGAGCACACTTGGGTTGATTTCAACATTGGCACAGTTTACAAAGGGGCAATACTGAATGGCCAGAAGTTTGTGGCAGTGAAGAGGCTAGAAAAAGTGTTGGCTGAAGGGGAAATAGAGTTCCAGACTGAGATGAAAGTGATCGGGAGAACGCATCACCGAAATCTGGTCTGTCTGCTTGGATATTGTCATGAGGGAAGTCATAGGCTTTTGGTATATGAGTACATGCGCAATGGATCACTCGCAAATATACTTTTCACACCAGAAAAACAACCTTGTTGGGAAGAAAGAATGGGAATTGCTCGCGACATAGCAAGAGGAATCCTTTATCTCCACGAAGAGTGCGAGCGACAAATCATTCACTGTGACATAAAACCCCAGAACATTCTCATGGATGATTACGGGTGGGCAAAAATCTCTGATTTTGGATTGGCAAAGCTACTGAAGCCAGACCAAACTAGAACCTTTACGGGCATTAGAGGGACAAGGGGGTATGTTGCACCGGAGTGGCATCGGAAACTACCCGTCACAGTCAAAGCAGATGTTTACAGCTATGGAATTGTGTTGTTGGAGGTCATCTGTCGACGAAAGAGTATGGATAATAGCGTACCAGAGGATAGAGCTATTCTTGTAGACTGGGTCTACCACTATTTCGAGGCTGGCGACTTGGAGCAATTAGTCGGGCCAAATGATGAGGTTGACAAGAAACAGTTGGAGAGAATGATTAAATTAGGACTTTGGTGCATTCAGGATGAGCCATCACTCCGGCCCTCGATGAAGAAAGTTCTACTTATGCTGGAAGGTACAGTAGATATTCCAACCCCTCCAAGTCCTACTTCTTTTTTCAGTGTGATTTGGGCTAGATTAGCTCTCCACTGACTTTGCCTCGTAGTTTTTATGTCAAAGTGTAGTTTTTCCTACAAGTTCCACTTCTAGTCTTTCCTAAATGTTTTACAGAAGAATAGTGCCACCTGTTTTTCCAATCTTAATCATTTAGGCAAAGAAATTATGCTTTTGCTGGAAAATGTTAGATTTCAAAGAGAATGCTGGCATCATATAAAAACACAAACAACATTAGCTAATTAATTGGTTATAAGTATAAAGTGTTACAAGTAATTTATAAACATTAATATCTTATAAGGTTGCAGTTAAAATGACAGTATTTATACATTTAGCGTACCGATATTAACTTATGAACTTGTACTAACTAGTTAATCGGTTATATACTAACTAGTTAATGGACTAAAATTTGCATATGTGGGAACTTGTGTGAACCTATTAGGAGGTAAAATTTGGCTCCGACTCCGACTCTGAACGGACTTTGACTCTTAATTCCATTTAAAATTTTGAAACTACTCCGATTCCAACTCTGATTTCCGATTACTCCAACTCCAAGTCGGAGCGGAGGTTGGACGGAGTCGGAATATTCAAAAATTTGCACAGCCCTAGTCTTGGGCCTCTTTTTACCTAAAAGCTAGTTCAAGAGGTGAGGTTATTCCTCACACTTATAAACTGACCACCAACTCCTTTCATAATCGATATGGGACAATCCAATACACGATATGTAAGATGCATGCATAGGGGCAGCTTGAGAGGTTTCTTTAACATTTATTTCTATTGAAATTCCAAATGCAGTTAGGGAAAAGTAATTTGGCAATTAAATGCGTACAAAATGATTGATAAACAAGTAAATATTGGAGAATAAACTATTTTAGAAAAGTCAATATTGAGATTATTGAAAATTTTAAAGCTTAACGGCTTGATGGCCATACATTCATAATTTACTTTTTAAAAATGTTTGACATATGGCTCTTGAACCGACTCAGCACGCTAATTAGGGTTTAAGATATATATATAGAGTATTATTTTTGTACGTTCGCTGTACTCTGTAGTTTTATGGACATAGACACGTCTCTTAGCATGTAAAAACTATTGGCTAGTATTTCAGAAATTGATCATTCAACGGGTGTCTTTCGTCTTACAATGCAACATGATGGACGCCTTGTTCAATACCACGACTAGCGCATCATCTATATGCACTAGGATAGTTTTTCAAGCAACTCGGAAGCCAAAGAAAATATGATCAGAATAATTTACCATCTATTTTACCACTTTTCAAAAATCAAGAGCTAACACACTTTTATACATGAAAAAACATGTTGACAAAGGGACCCATTGCCTCCCACAAACCACAACTACCCTTGAAAATCACCTGGAACTTACATAGCCCACAAGTCTTCATTTATTTTTATTCTAGCACCCTGCACAAAAGCCATTTGAAACCTTTTTAAATAGTAGTGGATATTTTGCGACGACGTCTTATGTGTAAGGGATCCTGGACTCCCTATTTTATATCCTGTTACAAGAGTAAGCTTTATCCAAAGACGAGGAATATGAAGTGTCTTTTCAACAAAATATCCAAAACAGCAATAGTGCAATGACACCCAAGCCATCACACTACAACAAAAACTTTTTTTTGGGATGAAAAGAATTGTCTCAAGGTTGTCCGAGTATCACTTTCTCAAAAGATGCTTTGAGACAAAAATTTGAATTTCATCCCAAAAAATATTTTTTTGGACAAAACTGAACGAAATTGTTTGATGGCCTTCGAATGTAATGATTTTTCTAGGACAATTAAATTTCATCCCAAATATACATTCAAATGTTTAATTCGTTGTGTTCAACTATATCTCTATGTTTGAACACATTGGCTAATTGGTCGATCGAATTTGAATATGTTTAAACGGATTGTTACGTAGAAACATTCTTCTTGGCCAGCTTAGTCATAGGAACTACAATGCATGAGAATCCCTTGACAAGTCTTTTATAGTATCGAGCTAGTCCAAGGAAACTTCTAATTTCTTGAACAATCTTGGGCCTAGGCCACTCTACTACATCCTTGACTTTAGCAGGGTCCACAAAAAAACAATTTCTCGTAGTCAAAATATTTCTTTAGTTTGTCATACAACTTCTTCTCTCTCAAAATCTACAAAACAACTTTCAAATGTTTCGTATGTTCTTGCAGGCTTCTTGAATACATGAGGATATCATTAATGAATACAATCACAAACTGATCGATGTATTCCCAGAGAGAAATGATATTTGCAGTCGTGGTTGTGCAAGCGTCATACAATATCTTTGAAAAAGGTGAATTAATATGGGACCACATGAAAAAAAAAACTAACTTTTTAATCATGGACTCCACTCTTTTTCAAAGCGATTGCGCGGCATTTGTATACTCCATGACTATATGTAGCATTACTCATTCCCAGAATACGTGGTTCATTAAGTCCATGAAAGTTGCTGGAGTGTTAATCCAAACAACATTACTTTCTGTAGCCATAACCTTTTCTAAAAGTAGTCTTCGAAGCATCCCTTGCTTTGATCTTATGTTGATGGTAACTAGAGCAAAGATCTATTTTGGAGAATACTTGAACTTTCTGTAGTTGATTAAACAAATCATCAATCTGCGGCAATGAATACCTATTCTTAATAGTCACCCGGTTTAGTTATCAATAATTGTAAAGGCAAAAATTGGCTAGGATTAGATGACTAAATGATAAGGTTTATCTTATCATTATTTGATTAATTTTGGATGAATGTAAAATAAGTATTGATTTGTATCTAAACAATATTGAGTCTATCTAGAAGTCCTAGGTGTTGTTTAGATAAGGCCCTGAAGTCAAAATCGAGTTCTGATAGCTTTGCCCTTATCCAGAAGAAATCTGAAACAGAGTTTAGTATATATCAGAAGAAGTTATCACGAAATGTTAGCAGTCCGTCGGGACGTGTTTTCGCGTCTGTTGCTAACCGTCAGCAGAATCCTACTGCAATTAGAATTCTTTTCAGGCTTTCTATTTAAAGGGATTCGGTTTTGTATCTTCTCAAGGACTTCAAGCTACGAATTTTACAGAGGAGATTCTGAGCGTTTATGAGAGAAAATTTACTTGAGAATTTTCATGAGATTTTTCATATCTTCTTGAGTGTGATCGTGCTTTGAGTGTGAAGCAACATCGATTGGATTTCAGCCTCTGGAGTTCCAGAAGGGAAGTCAACATTTGAAGATCACCAGAGGTTCTGGCTTCTACTGCGGTAGAAGACAAACGGGTCGTTTGTCTAGGCAAGTAAGAGAGTCGAATTGCAAAGGTTTTGTAATTGATTATTGCTTTTAATTGTTCTTCAAATAATAAGATTGACTTTCCTGGGTTTGGCTGCCCCGTAGGGTTTTACCTTTAAAGAGTTCTTTAAAGGGTTTCCCTTCGTAACTAATCATTGTATTTTGCAAGTTTGATTATTTATTTTAAAGTATTTGATTCGTTTCATAATCTTAATAATTGAGATCTAACTTATTTGTTCAAGGAAATTGGTAGACAATTTCGTGGTTTTACAGGAGTACGTTGGAAATTTCAATAATCAATGCAAAGCCACATCGAGCCATTCTTCTTCCTTACAAAGAGAATCTCTGCACCCCAGGGTGATAGACTTAGGCAAATAAAAACCTTTTCTAGTAATTCTTGCAACTAATCTTTCAGTTCCTTAAGTTCTACAAGCGCCATCCGGAATGGTGATTTAGAGATTGGTGTCGTTCCCGAAATGAGATCTATAGTAAACTCAATTTCTCTATCTAGAGGTAATCCTGGTAGATCATTTGGAAAAACATTAGGGAACTCCTTCACCACTACAATGTCTTGCAACTTTGGCTTGTTCAATTGTGACATCACTAAACTAGCCAAAAAAGCCATACAACCCTTCTTTAACATCATTGTAGCCCTCATAGTGGAAATCATTTTTAGAGTAGAGCTTTTACACATGACACTAAATCGAAATTCTACTTTACCTGGAGGTCTAAAGACTGCCGCTTTCTTAAAACACTCCACGCAAACATGATATCATTCCAACCAATCCATACCTAGTATCACATCAAATCCTTCCATGCCAAATACTAAAAAAGCAGCATGAAGATGTTGGCCCTGTATCTCAATTACACAATTCGTAAGCATAGACTAACAATTTACATATTCTCCTAACGATGTAGAAATAGACATCATACACTCTAGGGTTCTGGTGTTTTCGCACTCAAACAAGCATAAGTACAAGATATTGTCTAGATCCAGAATCAAACAATAATAACGCACGATATGAGAATAGGGAAAGGATACTTGTCACCACATCATTGGATGCATAAGCATTGTCCATTGTAAGAGAAAAGACTCGAGCCAAAGCCAGCTTCTTCTGTCTAGAGCTAGCCACTTGAGGAAGAGGAGCAACAAACGTGGGACATTCTCACACCTTGTGACCTGCTTTCCCACACTTGAAGCAAGTATCGGTTCCCATTAAACAATTTCTAGAATGAAGTTTGCTACAATTTTGGCAAATGGGATAAGGTGCTACCATGTTACGCTATGGATGGGGGCTATTGTCTGAATCGGTCTCGACGCATTACTATACATACGCTTTTCCCTCGGCTTTGATCTGAAGACTGAAATTGCCTCTTCTTTTGGTCAAACAACTTTGATTTGACATGCAAGTTTTCTTCAAGGATCACTGCTTGGTCTTCAAGATAGGAGAAATTTCTTATTTTCAGTGCAAGTAGAGAATCCATGATTCTTGGATTTAGTCCCTACTTGAAAATTTCAGCCTTCAGTGACTCAGTGGGAATTAGGTTCAGAGTAAACCTCAACAATTTTATAAATTTAGAGGCACACTATCTCACAATCATAGACCCCTACTTCAGATTTGCAAACTCTCAGGCCTTAGCTTCTCTGACAAATAAAGAAAAGAACTAGTCGTTGAAGGCTTCTTGGAATCTTGTCCATGTAATTGGAGTTGCCTAACCTAGCTCTTCCTGAATAAGTCCACGAGTGTGCATAGAACTACATTGAAAATCTTCTCTAGTCACTCAATCTAGTTGTTAGCATCTGTTTCATTTCCCTTGCCACCAAACAGTAGAGGATGCTGTCTACAAAATCAATGAAAAGCATTTGACTTTTGAGTTTGCCTTTGTGTCTCAATTTGTCCATTTGCAAATGCCCTTATTAAGAGTGTAGCTACATTTATGAGTTCCCTTGTGTCTCTTGGGGTCTCTTGTTGATTCTCTATATTTTGGCTAGAGGGTCGCCCCCGACGTTTGTGCTACTTATTATTGTTCGGTGGTGCCATACTAGAATGTGCATGACAATGACATTAGCAATGGCTTCATATAAAATTAAAATGCATAACTTACTATCATTCCAGCATAAAGTCATGATACATAATAAGAAAATACCATTTTCAACCTGCTATAGGGCTTGGCATACTCTAGAGAGAGACTTCAACCTAGTTTATCTCTCAAAGTCTACAAAACTCATTAGCCTTTTGCTCTGATACCAAACTTGTAATACCCCTCCCTAGAGATGGAATTAGCTACTACGTTTCATCCTACTTTGTTTTAATACATAAATAATATATTAACAATTTATTAAAAGGGATTTTCTCATTTATTTTCTCATAACTTCAAAACTCAAAATATAAAATTGTCATATTAGTTACATATTTAAAACCGTAACTAATTACATAGTATGAACATCTTCCCTATTTACAAATGCTTCCTTTCTCAAAATCTATAGTCCAAACAGTTTCACAAAACCAACCGAAAACTAAAACTTCATTATCAAGACCCAACAAAAGGCTACGTACTAAGCATCCTTCTCTCCTTCCTAAGGGGCATCTTGCTCTGCAGCTTAATCTATGTCATTATATGAGGGTTTAAAATATTAAACATAAAAGTGAGTCTAATACTCAGTAATTAGGTACAACATATAGTTAAAATATCACAGTTATGCATTTCTTCTGAAAAGTCATACAAGTTTAATACATTTCAATTAAACATTCTGAATCAATTGTTACTTTCCTTTGGCTAACATACACTATTATGCCTTGTGTGTTAGGATTAGCATTCTTTTAGACCCGATTACGCCCATGGCCAAGGGTTGGGAATCACTTAGTCATGATGGCACCACTAGGTGCACTACTAATGGAACCGACCCAGCATTACAATCAGCCCCACTCTTTTGGTACTATCATCATTCCGTCGTTGGCCATTACGTATTTTCATATATAAAGCCTTCATTTTCTTTATCTTTCATTTTTCCTTTCATAAGATTTTCATTGTCTTTCTTAGTCCAATGCAGTATGCATTTTCTTATATAAAAAAATGCATTTCATGTTATAACTTTATATATATAAAGAAAATCACTAGTCTTTAAGAAAACATGTGCATGATAAATTCATGGTCTCAACCTTGAATGTGAATGTTTTACATCATACTTATACACACATTTATATTTAAAAAGGATGCTTAACATGGGCTACCGAGAAGGTTTATACATTATATACGTACACGTTTGCATTAAAAAAAAGCATTTGAAGAAAAATAGAGTATTTAGTAGAAGAAAAATATTGTGTAAGAAGCTCAACCTTTGTTTCCTCTTGCACTTCAATAAATCTTATTCAATGAAATGGCAACATGACACTACGCATTTCATATTAAGCTTTCCTAACTATACTCTTAGCTAGTTGTTTACTTTAAATCCAAGAAGGAAGTAAAGCAATTTCCTTAACTTCCTCTTCACTTAGAGAAAGTCAACTACAAGGCACAATCTCTATCCTTTCAACTTCCTTCCATATCAAATAAGCTTAAAAAAGGGGCAACTCGTGCTTCTCCTCTCGGAAGCTCTAGCATCCGTGGAGGTCTATTCCCTGTCTTAGTACAGGTTAGTACGAGGTTGCACCAATCATGGGAGAAACATTAGAGGAATTATGCCAGAGATTATCGTTGATGGAGCAAGAAAAGGAGGAGATTATACTGGATGAAGGGTTGCTGGAAGATTCAAAGCAAAGGGGTGAACATTGCTTATTAGTTTCTTTATTGACAAAGAAACTATACAACCGTGAGGCATTCAAGCAAACTCTGAAGAAGATTTGGCGTCCTGTTAAAAAATTATGGGTGAAGGACTTGGGGTCTAAAATTTTTCTAGTGGAGTTTGAAGATCAGCAGGAAAAGACTAGGTGCAACGTGAGGGTCCATGGTCTTTTGATAGAAATCTCATTCTGATGCAGAATTACACAGGTGAAGTCCAAGCAACAAGAATTCAGATATCAAAGGCTGCTTTCTGGATCAGACTGTATGATCTCCCGTTGGGTGCCATGAATGAAAAGGTGGTTCAAAAGATTGGTAACAGCATTGGAGAGGTGGAGGAGATTGATGTGGAAAAGGATGAAGTTGCATGGGGAGAATTCATCAGAATTAGAATATGTTTGGATATTACAAAGCCTCTGTTGCGAGGTAAGTGTATCAACTTGGGCAATCATGGTAGTTGTTGGGTTCGTTTTACATATGAGAGATTACCCACTTTCTGTTATGCATGTGGTCGTCTGGGCCATAGTCATAAGGATTGCAGCATATGGAAGACTGAACAAGGAGCATGCAAGGAAGGTAGTCTTCCATTTGGTGAATGGATGCATGTGTCAACTTTTTCGGGAAAACCATTCAACAATCGTGAGTATCAAGAGCAGCAACCTGAGCAGTTTGTAAAACAGCCATTGATTCTGGTCAATGCAACAGTACCAATGCAGCAGTCTGTGAAACATGGAAATGACTTCAACCACCGTGAGCAGCAACCTGAGCTAGGCAGAGGTATGGCTGTAACGGTTCCAGGGCTGCAATCAAGGGCATCAGCACCAATTCAGGAGGATGGTGGAGCAGTTTTAGAACCAACTGTTACATGCAGTAATGTAGCAGATTTAATTCGAGGAGGGGAATTGACTGTGAAGGAGCAAAAAAAGGAAACTGAAAAGGTGGTAAATGCTGAAGTTATGGTGTCTGATGGGAGTAATGTCAAAAAAGTTGAAACTATCCCTAGAGATATGGAGATTACACAAGAGGCCATACTAAATGAGAATGGGTTAAACGCAGTCAGGCCTTTGAAAGAAGAGCCAATAACTTTAAGGGTGAATTCTACAGCCCAATTGAAAGGGAAAGAAGTTGTTCATGAATATGAATTTTCAGCTAAGGAAGAAGTTACTAAGTTAAAGGTGGCAGGGGGAAAGTGGTTGAGGCAAAGAAAACTGACTGAGAAAGGAGCACATAATCAGTTAATTAGACATTCTATGAAGAGAAAGGGAAGTACAATGGAAGACAATGGCTTGGAATCCTTACCAGCACCTAAAGTGAGAAGGGTTATGGAGGCTGAGAAGATGTTAACTCGAAGATCGGTGGAGGCTGAGTTTCAGCCCCGCCGGGAGCCATGAAACTTTTAAGCTGGAATGCATGTAGGCTTGGGAACCCACGTGGCATTAGAGCCCTTCGTGACTTAGTTAAGAAGGAAGGTCCCGATATAATGTTTTTACAAGAAACAAAAGTAAGTAGCAGAATCATGGATAGAGTGAAGTATCAGGTAGGATTGCATAATTGTCTAACAGTTGATTGTGAGGGAAGAAGTGGAGGTCTTAGTTTGTTATGGAGACAGGAAGTTGAGCTGACCATTAGAAGTTTTTCAAAGCATCATATTGATGCTGAAGTGAAGGATAGTGACAGTGAAGGTTGCTGGCAAGTAACAGGTTTGTATGGACACCCAAAAACAAATAGGAGGGAAGAAACTTGGGATTTAATGAGGTCTTTAAGTAGGGGTGCTCATGAGAGATGGTTGGTGATGGGTGACTTCAATGAAATAACTAGTAGAATGGAAAAGAAGGGTGGGAAGGATAGAGCTGAATTCCAAATGGAGAGTTTTAGAAGAATGATAGATGATTGCACATTAGTTGATTTGGGTTATGAAGGAACCAGTTTTACATGGTGGAACAACAGGGAAGGGGTGAATGCAATTCATGAAAGGCTTGATCGAGCCTTAGCAAACATTGCATGGTGTAGAGCTTTCCCTTATGCAAAAGTGGTGCATACCAGTGCTGCTTATTCAGACCATCATCCTATTGTGCTACAAACTGAGGGGTGTGTGCCAAAGTTTAAAGGTCAAAAGCCTTTTAGGTTTGAAGCAGTATGGACAGAAAGTGAAGAATGTGCAAAGGTGATTGAGAAGGCTAGGCAAGTTCACTGTGGGGATGGACCTATTGGAGAGGTGATGAACAAGATTTCGAGGTGTAGTGACAGGTTACTAAGGTGGAACAAGGCTAGCTTTGGAACAGTTCAAAAGAGATTAAGGCTGGCTAGAATGCAATTAGAGAAGATCCAAAAAGAGAATTTCAGAAGCCCAAATAGAGCAGCAGTACAGCAAGCAAGAGAGGAAGTACAAATTTGGCTTGAGAGGGAGGAAATACTTTGGAGGCAGAGATCAAAAGCATTATGGTTAAAAGGGGGTGATCAAAACACCAAGTTCTTCCACAACAAAGCAAGTCAAAGGAAAAAGAAGAACCCTATTATCAGGCTCAAGGATGAACATGGGGAATGGAAAGAAGAAGAGCAAAGGGATGAGCTGATAATAAACTATTTTGAAGAGATATTCAAATCAAGTGGTTTGGAAACCAATAACAGTTTCTTATCTTCTCTACAAGGCAGGGTAACAGCAGCAATGAATGAAGATCTTACAAAGGCCTATTCTGAAGATGAAGTAAAGATGGCACTACAACAAATGGATCCTACTAAAGCTCCTGGACCCGATGGTATGGCTCCTATTTTCTATCAAAAATACTGGAATATTGTAGGACAGTCTGTGACTAAAGCTGTTTTGTATGCCCTTAATGAGGGTCAATTCCCTGTTGAGTTAAACCACACCTTTATTGTTCTTATTCCAAAAACCAAAAAGCCAGAGTTAGTATCCCAGTATCGCCCAATAAGCCTGTGTAATGTCATTTATAAATTGATCTCAAAGGTCATGTCTAATAGGCTGAAATTAGTCCTTCCTCATGTTATATCCAACTCTTAAAGTGCATTTGTACCGGGTAGAGTCATTTCTGATAATATTCTTGTAGCTTATGAAATGATTGATTATTTAAGAAGAAAAAGAGTTGGAAAAGAAGGATTTATATCCATCAAGTTAGATATAAGCAAGGCTTATGACAGGCTTGAATGGAATTATTTGGAAGCTGTTATGAAACATATGGGTTTTGCTAATAGATGGATCCAATTAGTTATGCTTTGTGTCAAAACAGTCTCTTTTTCCATTCTCATAAATGGAGAACCAGTTGGCCCTATTCATCCTTCCCGTGGGTTAAGACAAGGAGATCCACTATCTCCCTATTTATTCTTATTGGGTACTGAGGGTCTTATTTCTTTGTTGACTGAAGCAAGTTCCAGAAATTAGATTTCAGGCATTCGGGTATGCAGAGGGGCACCAGTGGTGAATCAGTTGCTATTTGCAGATGATAGCATCCTCTTCTGCAAGGCCACTCTTCAAGAGAACATGGAGTTACAAAGAATTCTTGATGAATATGAGAATGCATCAGGTCAAAGAATTAATAGAGGAAAGACTGCAATGGTATTCAGTAATAATGTCCCATCAGAAATTAGGCAACAAGTACTATCTTTGTGGGGAGTTCAGGGATACCAGAATTATGATAAATATCTAGGTCTACCATCAATGGTAGGCAAAGATAAAAGAAGGGCGTTTTCTGATATAAAGCATAAAGTATGGTCTAACTTGCAGCAATGGAAGGAAAAGCTTTTATCATAAGGGGGAAAAGAAGTCTTAATAAAGGCAGTGGCCTTAGCTATTCCAACTTACTCTATGTCTTGCTTTAAGCTACCCAGCTCTTTGTGTCATGAAATAGAGCAAATGATGGCCAAGTTTTGGTGGGGATAGGAAAAAGAAGAGAGAAAGATACGCTGGGTGAATTGGAAGAGGCTGTGTGAGACTAAAGGGGATGGGGGTATGGGTTTTAGAGATTTAAGGATTTTCAATGAGGCCCTACTTGCAAAGCAAGGATGGAGAATAATGCAGAATGAAGAAAGCCTGCTTCACAAAGTGTTTAAGGCCAGATACTTTCAAAACTCAAATTTTCAGAATGCAAATCTTAGTCACAATCCATCCTTTGTGTGGAGGGGTATTTGGTCAGTGAAAGAAAAGCTTCTCCAAGGTTGCAGGTGGAGGGTTGGAAATGGAAGACTGATAAGGATTCGGGATGATTATTGGGTGCCTGGTTTCAAAAACTTACAACAGTTAATGGCAAGATCAACAGAAGAGGACCAAAGAGTAGAAACTTTAATTGATCACACAATCAGGTTGGTGGGATATACATAAAGTCAGAAGTTTGTTGGCCCCTGAACCAGCTGAAGCAATTTTGAAAATTATCCTCAGTTCAGAAAACCATGAGGATAAATTAGTATGGGACTTGGAGAGAAATGGTTGCTTTAGTGTTAAGAGTGCCTACAAACTTTTTAAAACCTTGGCCACAACAGCAGTGGGAGAAAGCTCAAGAAATAGAGAAGATAAAAAGCTGTGGAAAGCCATTTGGAGGATGAGAGTGCCCCAGAAGGTGAAGATTTTTGCATGGAGATCTTGCATTGAAGCTCTGCCAACCAGATACAATTTGAAAAAAAGGAAGGTAGTTGAAGATGCCACATGTCAATTGTGTTCTGCAGGGTCTGAAAATATTGCACATGCTCTCAAACAATGTCAGATGCTCACTGTGATCTGGGATCAACAATTTCCTCAAGGAAAGCATGTACTACCAAATGAGGATTTCAGAGAGATGGTAGCTCGAGTATAAGTCAATCACAGTCAAGAAGAGCTGGAGCGTGTATTCATGATAGCTTGGGCATGTTGGTACAGAAGAAATCAGTGGGTATTTGAGGAAAAACATTTGGAACCAGCAGAGGTAGTCAACCATGCACTTTGCTTGCTAAAGGCTTTTCAGGCAACAAAAGGTACTAATTCTAATGGCATTAAGAGAGTGACTAAATGGCAACTACCTCCACAAGGGACCACAAAGCTTAATGTGGATGGAGCTATGTTTAATGAAGATGGCAGTGCATGAGTTGGTCTTATTCTCAGAGATTGGGAGGGAAAGGTGATCATGGCTGTAAGCAAAAAGGAGTCAGCAGTGGTGGAGCCTCTTGAGATAGAACTGGTAGCTATACTCAGGGGCTTACAATTTTGTATCCCTCTTGGTTTGCAAGCTCTAACTATTGAGACAGATTCGTTGATTTTAGCTCAAGAGTTAGCAAAACCTGAGTTTGCCAATGCTATGTTTGGAAACATAGTAACAAACATCAAGCAGATGCATAGTAGAATACCAATTTGTTCTATTTTTCATGTTAATCGAGAGGCAAATGAGTCAGCACACAGATTAGCAAGGTTTGCAAGATCAGTAGTTGATACAAGTGTTTGGTGGGAGTTTGTTCCCTCTGTTATTGAACAAGTCCAATGGACTGATTTAGCATTGTAATTCTGTTTTGCTAATTAATGAAAGTGATTTTCCTATAAAAATAAAAATAAAAATAAAAAATAAGCTCAAAAAGAAATCAAGTTGATTAAATTTTATACTCTCCTTCTCACCGTCCATTTCTTTAAGGTACAACAATTTCATGTAATACTTCCATACTTAGCACTAAGTCAATCCATTTCAAACTCCTCATTTCAAGTATTAATACGAAATTCATAGACACATTTAATAACATGCTTGCTGTCTAAATAAAGGCTATTGAGTTTTCTATATGAAGATAGGTGAAAATCATGGATTAAGAATGTATAGATGATAGGAATTTGATAGGAATTGAAGGGAATGAGAAAGTATCAAAATCTGGAAATTTCACCAAAATGGATATTTGACAGCTTTTGGTAACCTTGTTGGAACCAAGAAGTGTGAAGAACTAAGGCTTCCTTGATGGTTGGTTTTGCCCTTGTTTTTCAGTAGTTTATTTCTCAAATAAGTAACTTTAGCTTAGTACTGAAAAATGAAAATGGACTGGTTTTAACTAAAACATAATGCATAGCAGAAAATTTTTGTACTAACTTGTACAACCAACAACTTGGTTATATTATTGCTTTAAAACTCCCTTCATTTAATCATTATCCAACTACATAAAACAAAGGATACTAGTTTTCAAGATAATTGAAAAGAAACCTCATTTTTATGTAAACATGGCACAAAACAACAAAGATAGTTCTTGATAAACCAGAAAATTCTAAGAGAAAACTTGAGGAAAAGGTTAAAAATACATACTAATATCTAGTACTTGATTAACACATAAAATTGGAGGTTTAAACATAATTAAAAACTGATTCAAATAGAGGAAGAAGTAGAGTTAAAGCGATAGCAGAATTGTTTGTAGAAATTGTATAACTTGGAACAAAACAGGGTAGAAAATCATCTCACATCTTCAAGCTGCAACCTACCTTCCCTCTACTTTTTTATACGCCCAACTAAACAAGTATTAGAAGCAATATGTGAGAAAATTCGAAGCTAGAAGTAACTAAGCAAATTCGGATGGCAGCAGGATTTTCAAAAATCAACTTGTTTTGTTGTTGTTTTGTGCTAAGGATAGAGGTGTGAGCTAAAAGAAATGGAGTGAAGAGGTTCTTGGCTAGAACTTGCAAAAATTTCGAAGAGAAATATTTTAGCCACAAATAGATTACACAAAAGTAATTCTACAAATTGATCTAGCTTCATATAATTCGTTAGATTGTAAAGTTACTTTTGTTATAAAGTAGATCTAACGGATCACTTGAATCCATGTCAATTTGTGATATTATTTTTGTGTAATCTCTTTGTGGCTATAGTAGTCCTCAGTTTCAAATAATATAACTCTTGGTTGCTATTTATTGTGTGTCGAACAAAAATCTCTAGGGAAAATGAATCAACAATAGGAACTTACATGATTTTAGTCTTCTTCTAGAGGAGATCTAAGCTAGGTTTCCACTCCAAGAGGCTGAAAGATGAGTTGAAGATCAGAAGCCAGAAGAAGCTGAACCCCATAAGCAAAAACTGATCTTTTTTTTTTTTTTTTACTTGAAGTGTATATGGGTTTATCGGGTGATGGGGATGAACTTATCTATTGTACTCATAAAAATGAGTGACTGAGAGGTAAAATAAGTTAATATTTCTCCTAACCTTGAAAATCTATCTCTGGATGAGATTAAAAGGAGCAAAATTTCTAAGACCAAAATAATAATACCAGAGGGACAATCGGTAATGATGACTCCTAAGTTAAAATACATGGAGAAAGAATTTGATTTAAATAAATTATTGGCATAGGATTTTCCTAATAGGTTCGGGTATTACAACTCTCACTCATTAAAATAATCTCATCCTTAAAATAGTATGTATCTCAATGGAAGAGATAGGGATATTTATCCTTTGTATCTTCTTCACGCTCCCATGTAGCTTCTTGTTCGATATGATGATTCCAAAGTACCTTGACCATCGAAATAGTTTTCTTACGAAGTACTTGAGTCTTCTGATCTAGGATTGGTATACATGCTTCATTATATGAAAAGTCTTCATGCACTTGGAAGGGATCATACTCTAGTGCAAGAAAAGGGTCACGTACATACTTCCTTACCATCGATATTTGGCAAAATCTCACTGTGATGTCCCTATCTGCGGTTCCACTCTACAAAATTGTAGAGTTTGAATTAGAGGATAGGTACAAGTATGAAGATCCGGCCCTGCCTAAAGAGTGAAGAATTGGGTCTTTTACCTTTTGGCTATTAAGTGTTATTTATTGGCTTAATTAAATTTGGATGACTATAATATTTTTATGTTTGAGGTTGGAAGACTTGTGCCATTTGGACATTGGCTTGATGATGTAACTTTAATTTTTTGGTACTGTTAGAATTAATGGCTACTCTATTTGTTTGTCTGCTACGAATTAATTGCACACTCTTGTATTGCATATATGCACACACTTTGCTATCACTATACACTAGGGTTGTATGATCTAAGTGGCTGACATCCCAGCGTCATGACTTATGCCAAAACACAAGTTGGGATTGAGGGCACCAAAATTAGTACAGATCAATATTATTTGAAACAACTTCTTCTATATAAAAATCAATCAATTGAATGAAATATAATTCGTTCAAACAAAAAATCCTTTAACTTAGCTTAGCGTCCATAACTAATATTTGATCGAATGGTTATTTCTTTTATGATCAAGTGGTTTAGTACACGTTTGAATGATAATTTTATTGTAGATGAATTTTCATCCATAAATATCATCACGTTCGAACGTAATATTGATAGTTTGAACAATAAATGATTGTCGTCAATATTTAGGGACAAAATTTAGATTTCATCCCTAAATCTCATTTTTTGGGATGATTTTTATTTCTTCCCAAAACCAAATCGTGCCAAAATGTTTATTTTTCTTTTTTTGTTGTACTGTCATGGCCTTCAAATGTGCATTCACAATTAGCAAGTAGGACTGTATCAAAACCAATGTTCTAAGTGGTTCCTCTTTTGGTTTATCCACGTAAATAGAGAATGGTGGGGATCATTAATCTAATGGCCCTATATCACCTTTTTTTTTTTTGGGTGTTGTTTCAGTCGCAATTGGGTGCTTTTAAAGTCTATCCATCATTACGCATGTGTCCTGCAAGTTTATTAGTGTAAATATGCCGCATGCCTTTAGAGAAAAAAAAGGGTACTGCTAAGCGTGACTACTAAGCTAAATGTCACTTTATTTTTCACATTTTTTTAAATCTCTTTAAATATTTTTAAAAGATAAAAAAAAAATACACCAATATATTAATAGTCACTTTTTTAACTATTAAGCAAATAAATAATTACATAAACGGTCAAAACGAGGGAGACAAAATCAAGGGACATATTATCATTTTCCCAAAATAAATTTAACTGGAGAAAAGAATTATTGAGAGATAGATTCTAGTATTTAGTTAGGATGAATGAGTGATTGTATTATGATCACGTTGAAGTAAGAATACTAGCTGTAATTACTCCCTCCTACCATCCGTTTTATCTAGAAAAAGAATACAATGAGTGGGTAAGCTGTCAGTAATGCATTTTGGGAATTTGAAGTTTTGAACATCATCCCCATTTCAGCAAAAAATACAACCATGTGAAAGGCATCCTACGTTCCTTCCTTATGAGTGGAAAATATTGACCAAAAGAGCCCACTTGATAGCAAAATTCCAATTGTTTCCAGTATTTTTGCCACAACTCCTCCAGTCAAGTCTCTTTGTTCCTTGTACAGCATACAGTGTGGTAGCTAAGAGGATACTTCAAATATGTAATAGAAGGGAATCGAGGTGATGAGAAACGAAGGCGACGATGAACGCATTTGATTTCTGCATTTTCTATGGAAAGAAGGAAACATTTAAAAACAAAAAATAAAAAAAAACTTTCTTGAAAAATTTTGGTAGATTAATGTGCCGACCAAAAGAGCCTATTTTATAGCTCTGGACCTTTGGTATGAAGATATTTGTGTCTAGGGGGACTTACCAAAATCCCAATTATTTCCATCATTTTGGCCACAACTCCTCCTCCTCCAGTCAAGTCACTCTCTTCCTTCAATAGCACACTACACAACTAAGAGGATACTTCAAATTCATAATAGAGGGGAAGAGAGGCAATGGGGAATAGAGTTGATGACGATAAAGAACGGAGCCGATAGTGATGATGAAGAGAATGGGAAGGGCTAGGCGGCTAGGGTTTGGTCTACAAAGTGCAAACTTAATGTAATTTAAAACATATTGGGTTGAAACCAAAGTTTAACAGGTTCAATTCGAAATCTAACTTCAACTGCTTTTGTCGGACGAGATGGGTCGGGTTGTATGGATGGACCGGGTTTGCGCTTTTTCTGCTAAGGCCTAGGTGATAGGCCTATGCAAAAAGCCCAATGGGCTGATCAACTTGTGCAACCTGATTAGACCCAACTTAAAAAAGGTGGATTATCATCAAAGTCTGTTTTGACTTCTATCGAACCCGATGAATGTCGGGCCAGTCACCCTTCTACATCGAACCCTAGCTTGCCCCCATCTTCTCCTTGAGGTTCATGGTTCCCGGAGATGCGACAATCTTGCTCTGGAACTTCAATGAAGAGTCGTCAACATCCTCGGTGAGTTTGGAGTGGTCCATGCCCAACCACAGCTAGACCATATCTCCTCCCTCTCACCCCTTTGTTATGGATGGTGAAGGTGCTGGTGTGGAGATGTGGATGGGCAAGGTGTAGTGTGTTCAGCAAGATCTTAGTGGAAGGGTTGTTACGGGTTGTTAGCTATTAAGGGGAAGATCGATACGTTGCCGTTTTAGTATATGTTAATTCCTTTTGCTTTTAGTTGAACGTTGTCATTTCCTTTTATATCTCAGTTTCAATAAGTCCAATGTGGTCGTTTTACTCCTCGAATGAAATAGACTAGTAAACAATTAAACGGTGTGTTTGTTATCCATTCGTTATAAATATAGTTAGTTCGAGGGAAAGTCCCCAACGAGAATTTGCTTCACTTCTGTCTTTTCCTTCTCTACAATTCATCTTCTTTCTCTAATCCTAATCTCTACAGAGTGACTCTCTCGAATCAGTCAGCTTCTACATCGGGTCCATCAAACCCTTCCACCCCCTCCATCTTAGCCAACTCTCGACCAGCACGACATTGCTCCAAGCCACCCAAAGACGTCAAAGGCCTTGATTTGATCAAGGGAAGAGGAGAGAAGAGAAGAGAGCAAGCTTACTTCATAATCGATATGGCTGACAGTATATTTGGGCACCCTTTTAGATGCTTCTTCTGGAGGCCTCCCATTTCCGGGAATGGTCCTGATCGACAGCCCTTACGAATTGGCTCGAATCCCCTACTACTCATTTCCTCAAGATCAATGTCCAACGTACCACACCCCTCTCTCTATCTCTCTCTCACAAGTGGGATTGATCAAATTTGCTGAGCTTTGTTTAACTCATATGTCACGAAGTGGAATTGTTGTATGCATTAGACGAAGCAATTTTACGAGTCTGCTTTTCTTTTCTTCTTCTTTTGGAGGGGAGTTTTTTGTGGGTTTTCAAATTTTAGTAATTTTGTATTGGGTTATGCTAACTAGGATATTCTAGCACTATTTACGATCGAATTTTGGAGTCTGTTCTTGGTGGGTTTTCTCAACGGAGCAAGTTTTTGTGAATAGGTTTAAGCAAAGATGACATAAAGGTATAGATAGAGGAGGGGAACATCTTACAAATCAAAAGAGAGGGTAGGAAGGAGGCCCCATGAAAAAGACGCCGTTTGGCTTGTAGTTGAGAGAGGCACAGGGAAAAGGGGATTTTCTCGGGAAATAGAATTGCCAAAATATGTCAACGTGGATCAGATCAAGGGTCAGGTGGAGAATGGTGAACTTTCAGATGTAGGTGCTGAGGGAAACAAGTTGGGGCCAAGCAACGTTGGTGGCGCGCTTGAAGAGTGAATTGTTCACAGAGTAAACCTAGCGTTTCCTTTTCTATAATAAAGAAGGTCCGACCCGGCCCAAATGTGCCAGATCAGTTCGGTTTGGAGTGATGTGCTCCTAATAACCATATCCGGATGGATCGAGTCTAAACCCGACTTGACATGCTCGGGTTGCAAGCCTTACTACAAGGTGAACCAACCGAAACGAATTAACTTAAATAAAATTATTAATTATATAGAGATATTTTTCAATTATTTGACCCAATTAAATAACTAAATTCTAAAGAGAAACAGACACATCACGTAGAATTTACAATATCTAATGTTATCCATATAGGATTTTTCAGGAGCGTGTCCCTGTTTGCGTAAGTGTTTAGAAACTTTTAAGATCCGAGTGAATTTTCATGATTTATAAGAGATGTTTGATTAAACATGTCACTGTATTTCTTCTAATGACTCGAGTATTTAACATTCGGTCTATTTATTTGCATTGAAACTTGCATGGCACATCGACATAATTTTGCTGGGTCTTCCTACGTATTTATGACCATATATGCACTCCCAACCCCCGGGACCCCACCAAATACATTGAATTTATAATTAAAAGCTGTAGGGTCTTCCTTGGATGCATCCCTAATGCCATTATCTTCACGATTGCCAATTATTGCTGGATTGAATTCGACTCGTTTATGTTCATAATTGAAATAAATATCGACCACAAAAATAACTAAAATATGGTAAATTATTCTAATAATTTTTATTTTATTTATTTTTTATTTTTTTAACATAGATCCTTTTCATTCATTCATTGATTTAGAAGACTCATTGAAGATAGTGGGGAGTTTCCTCCAAATCCACTATACAGTCTATTATAAGTAAAGCCAGTTTACCTTGTTTATGTGCAACTACATTACCTTCTCTATATATATGTTTAGTAAGACAACTATCAAAAGATGCTAAACTGTCTCTGATTTGTTCAATGATCATCCCAAAATAACTTTCATCTTGCTCTTGTTTCTGAATGGCCAAAACAACCCTTTTAGAGTCTCCTTCAAGCACTACCCTTCTCATCCCCAAATGCAATCCAAACTCTGCTGCTATACGAGCGAGCTCCTTTAGCCTCTGCTATTGCTAGATCAGGAGTATAAGTTTCATTTTTTCTCATTGTGGCTAGAAATTTAACTTCCTCATCTCTGACTACAATTCCAATTCCCAATTTGAGTTGCTTTTTGTCAATTGCTACATCCCAGTTTATTTTACAAGAATTTGGTGGTGGACAAACCCATCTAATATTCCTTCTATTGTTGTGTTCAGTCTAAATTATGGACCTCAGATGTATACCTGCCATTTCTTGTTTCATCTGGTTTACCCTGGAAATCACTAACTTTGGGTCAATTAATATGTTTTTAAAAGTTTTTAAAAACATATTCATTCCTTTTCCTTCACAAATTCGAGAAAATCAACAAGAGTTATTCCAATTCTTTTATGTCGAGTTTGTTGAACATATCTTGTATCATAACCTTAAAACTCATAAATGAGGTTCTGCTTTTCTGAATACCTCTCCACTCTAATTTATCCTGTTTGTTACCTCTACTTAAGGGAATTTGACTAATTTTTTCTGCCTCCTCCTGTGAGAAAATTTCTTTAATGATATTGAACTTCCATTGCTTTGTTTCTTGGTTAATCAGTTCCTCCAGTTTAGTTTCTGTGCTGAGATAATTCTGCCCACTTTGAGGAGTGAAAGTTGTTGGTGCTGGCAGCCATTTGTTTGTCCAAATCTTTATAGCCACCCTCCATATAAGCCCTTCTTTAAGTAAAGGCCTTGCATGTAGAAGACTTCTCCAAATATAAGAGTGGTTAGAGCCCATTTTTGCATTGAGAAAATCTGTATGAGGAAAGTATTTGTGCCTTAAAACTTGTGAAGGAAGTGAGTATGGGTTTTGTATCACTCTCCAACATTGTTTTGCAAGCAAAGCTTCGTTGAAGTTCTCAAAATCTTTAAATCCCAAACCCCCTTCCATTTTTTATTTCCCCATTTGATTCCAGTTGACCCAACTCAATTTTTTCTCTTGGTTAATCTGTACCCACCAATACCCCTTCATCATTTTATTCAACTTCCTTACCGACCCTTTTGGAAGTTTAAAAACTCCCATGTAGTAAGTTGGAATGGATTGAGTTACAAATTTGAGGAGAATTTCTTTACCTGCCTTTGACAAGAACTTCATTTTCCAGTTTTGTAGTTTGCCTCTAACTTTGTCAAGAATATTACTAAAACCCTTTATCCTAGATCTACCCACTGAAGCTGGTAATCCAAGATAATTCTTATAAGTAGCTGTAGACCTGGCTCCTGCTACACTGAGTATACTATCTCTAATAGAGGCCCTTGTGTTTTTACTGAAAAATATTGAAAATTTCCCTTTATTCAATCTCTGACTAAAAGCATTTTCATATCTTGCAATTAAATGCATCATCCTACTCCAATGAATTGAGGAAGCTTGACAAAAAAGAAGCTATCATCTGCGAAAAACAGATGATTTATTGAAAACTGTCCTCTATCCATAGGAAAACCAGTAATGGTTTTTTGTCTCTCTACCTTGTTTAGAAGTTGGTTGAAAGCCTCAAAGCACAATATAAAAAGATATGGTGATATTGGATCACCTTGTCTAATGCCCCTTGAAGGGTTGAATGATGGTTGAGGATTACCATTCAATAGGATAGAATAAGACACTGTTCTAATGCAATTGAGAATCAGCTCTATCCATCCTCTTGTAAATCCCATTCTTTCCATAACGCTTTCAACAAAACTTCATTCTAATCTGTCATATGCTTTACTCATGTCCATTTTGAGAGGCATGTAACCAGTTTTTCCTCTCGTTTTGCATTTCATGGAATGTAGGACTTCAAATGCCACAACAATGTTGCCAGCAATTACTCTCCCTAGCACAAATGCACTCTGTGTGGTGGATATTAGGTTAGGCCGAATTCTTTTTAATCTGTTGGCCAATTCCTTGGAGATAGCTTTGTAAATTACATTACACAAGCTGATTGGGCGATATTCTGTAACCAGGTTTGGGCTTTTACTTTTTGGAATAAGAACTATATAGGTTTCATTGATAGTTTTGTCCTAATAGTTTCTGTTTAGTGCCATTGTCACAGCTTCACATATTGTATCTACTATAGTACTCCAATGTTGTTGATAGAAACCAGCAGAGAAACATCTAGGCCTAGGGAACTCATACTAAAAATTGACTCTTTCACCTCAGTAGCTGTAAAGTCTTTAAGTAACCAGTTATTCATTGCTTCTATAACTTGAGGTTGCATTTCTTCTAGGCATTCTGCTTTGCCAATAGGGTTTGAAGTTGCAAACAAAGCATTAAAGTAACTTTGAATCACTTGATTTATGCCTTGAGGAGTATTGTAACTATGACCCTCTTCATCATTGACTCTGCTAATGTAGTTTGTTTTCCTTCTCTGAGATGCACACATATGATATTTGCCCCATCCCAGTCCATCTTCATCTACGTCAATTGTCAAAACCTCTGCCACTGTTAAACCTATATGTTCCCCCCTTCATAGGTCATAGCTGCAAAAGGCAGCCCATGTAATTGGATCCAGAACACTTCATAGTTAAATTTAATTTCGTCTGGAGGAATATTACTTTCATACTGTTGAATACAGATCAAATTTTTATCAAATGACCATAGTCGACCATTTAAAACTCTTTCTATATCAACCAGTGTCTAAAATTCAACTAAAAATTTGTTGTGCCATACCTCTGTTAAGAGAAGCCATCCCTCTAGATTCCATATCTTAATCATAGTAGCTTTAAAAGCTTCCTTGTTTATAGCTTTTTCCATGAGTATGAGCATAAACAAACATTTCTGACTTCTTTTGTTTGATCTACAAGTTTCTTCCTCTGTCAAATTCACAGTTTCTTTTTCTTCTTCCTCAATTAAATTAAAACCCTCCCATAACCTTTCCAGCTCTTTTGCCATATTCGAAACCTTATTTTGTATTGAAGTTGATAACTTTTACAAAGAAAAAACGAACCACTACCTTACCCTTTCGGAAAGGACACCCACCTTAACCTCATAAAAAAGGAAAGGACCAGTCTTTTTAAGATTTCTTATTCTAATAATGATGCTTTAGATTTGTTTTCAAAATTAAAAGTTTTTTTTTTTAAATAACAAAGTGGAACTTTTATTCATCAAAGCTCAAATATTACAAATTTGAATCAACCCAAATAGTTTGGGAAATACATTTCGGAATTGAGTCCCGCCATTTGTGGCACCATTTGCGATGCTCAATCTTCCTCATGACAGTATTCACTTATCTCACTCCTTCAACTGCCTTCCATGCTCCATCAACAACTTGTTTACAGCTAGAAGCTTCCACCCACATTGCCTTAAAAAGAAACAATTTCCTTCTTGGACCCTGTTGCACCCCTTCAAACAATTTTAGGATCATAGGCATATGATCAGAGTAAGCAATTATACCATGAATCACAACAGCTATTGGATAAAGAGAATGCCATTTCAAATTAGAAAAGCACCTGTTTAGCGCTAGCCTTTCACTAATTGTATGACCCTTTTCCTTTCTATTAGACCATGTAAATGAATTACCTCTAAAACCCAAATCATGCACTTGACATTCTTCAATGACATCTCGAAAAGCCTTCAGTTGCCTATCTGGTTTAGCTCTTCTACCATTCGTTTCATCATTACTCAAAATCTCATTGAAATCTCCCAAAAGAACCCATCCTATATTAAAAGGAACTTTTAGAGACTTCAACAAAGACCATAATTCACTTCTCCTACTCACCTCTGTTTGATGCAAACCTTCCATCGTAGATGAAAGACCACTGAAACTGAAAAAGGATTAGAACCATGCAGGGATTTCACATCACCTCTAAACTCTCGTAAGACAAAATCCTTGGGAGAAACTAGAGAGGAGGAGTTTTTTAACATATAAGCAAAGTCGCATAATAATCTGCGTAATAATACTAATTCCTTCATATTCAAAATTTAAATTAGCACTGTTTTAAAAAAAATTACTTTTTGATCAATCATATTAGATTGGTATATAAATTAGTGCATAATTGTACTTGCAACTAGATTTTTTCATAGAGGAGATTCTCCATCTTTCCGTTGATTTCAAATCTGAATATAAAATAAAAACTTTATTTAAAAGATTACAAGAAGTCAAGAACGCGGCTTGTTTTAAAAAAAATATTTTTAATATCATATTTACTTATTTATTTACTAAAGCAATAACGTATTATTTTGAATCCGTCAACGGTCCTGCGTTTATGAACCCACAAGTTACAACGTCGTCCTCAAGATTGTTATGATGTTAAAAGAGGAATAGTCGTCCTCAAGATTGTCATAACCTAAAATCCGTCAACGGTCCTGCGTTTACTCGTAATAGTCGACGTTAAAAGAGGAAACAACTATTTGTAAAATTTGATCTTTGGATTTTATTTTTAGAGCTGTTTGGATAATTGAATATATCAGTAAATATTCATGAAGTTATTTGTAAATAATAGGGAAATGATTTGAGTTAAATAAAAATATTATAAAATTAAAAAATTGTTTAAATATAATTTTTATTTTAAAATTTGAAAAATTTATTTTATTCTTTTATGTTTTATTTGAGAGTTTAGAAAAATTGTATTAAATTTTGTGTTTGAGTAATTATTAAATAAGACTAGGCTACCATTGTTGCGAGGCTAGCGATTTGGATCAATTAGTCGAGCGGGATGATGAGATTGACAAGAAACAGTTGGAGAGAATTGATTAAGACTTCAATTATGCATCATATGGTTACTTTTATATTTTCTTTGTGTATTTTTTATGTACTCTATTATTATAAAGGAATTCAATATTTATTTATATTAAAAAAAATGACGCAGCTAATCATAATAATAAAATATATAAAAATATATAAAAATGACTTTACAAGAGTTTTTATTAGGCCTTTTGGTGCATTCAGGATTAGAAGAATGTCTTTTTATTTTTATTTTTTGTTTTTTGTTTTAATATAATATTAATAAAAAAATTTATTCATTATTTATTTTTACATCATTTTTTTATTATTTAATGATCTAGTATTAAAATATATGTTCACAAATAAAATATAATAATTAATTACTAATTATTTAATATAATATTATAAAATAATTAGAATTGAAATGATAAATAGTATTAATTTATTTCTTTTCCAAACTAATATTGCATCATTTTGAATTCATCAAAAACCTCGCTGGCCCCGCGTGCATCATGAACCCACAACGCAGTCCTCAAGATTGCTATGACTTGTCTCGGTTGACTCGTAAGTAGACGTTGAAGGTGGAAACAATTATTTGTCAACTTGGTTGTTGGATTTTATTTTTAAACTTCAAATGCTTTTCGTGTTACGTTTCTCGCCTGTCTAAAAATTATAAAAGATGATATTTAAATAATTCAGCTACTTATCTATATTTATTAGAGTTAAAATTTATTAAATTTATATGAGATTATAAATACTCAATAATTTCTCTCTCGCATCTTCTCTTTTTCTAATTTTTGTCAACACAATTTTACACAAATGAAATTTCTTTTTACATGAGAATTTTCAGAGGACAAGCACTTATAATTGCTGACCAAGGAATTCGATACAGCAATTGGTCCTAAATTGCTGTCAAAGAATTGTTTGTCCTAATATGATAAGCACTTATAATTGCTGATCAAGGGAATTCCGTGCAGCAATTGGTCCTAAATTGCTGCCAAAGAATTGTTTGTCCTAACATGACAAAAGACTTTAAGTGGTTACATACGAGAGTATGCATTCTTGGGGGGATTTCAAAATTTGGACTCTAACTTCATACGAAAGGAAACAAAACAGAGGAGAACAGAGAGGCTGCCAAGAGCTCATTCTGCTCCTCGTGGATTCTATCATTGTATTTCTCGTTCTCTCTGCATTTTGTACTGCTTCAGCTCAAAAAATACAGTCCAATGTAATCCGAGGCTCTTATCTAACACCCGGCATCAACTCTACGTGGTTGTCACTTTCTGGTCTCTTTGCCTTTGGATTTTATATGCAAGGCAATGGCTAAGCTGTCGGTATTTGATAGGTCCCAAACGCAGCGTGTATAAGTGCTAGAGATAGCTTGTGTTCTCTTCGGGTGAGAACGTACCACACTTAGATATCTAGTTTTTCTTTGGGTGAGAAAGTACCGCAAGTTGGATAACAAATGATTACTTGACTTTTCATTGACAACCATCGGCTGCTTAAATAAGCGAAGCCACGTACAAACTGACCGTAATAAAAGGGAATTTAACAACTAACAATTGAAATTCAACACACGTAAAACAGAGCATAAAATAGAGCAATAACAAACGGAAATAAAATGACGTAAAACTCGCAACTACGGATGCGTTGCGTTAAACTGGCAACTACGGAAGACCATTTACTTCTGCACGTAAACTGTCACGACCCAGTCCATTCCTGGATTGTTTTCACATGCTTTAATGGACCAATCCACCTCCTACGTTGCATGCATGGTACAAGCTCATCCCAAATATTTGGTATTCGGCTTATGGCCCCTCTCAGATCATCGTGGCCTATCAGTATTTTTCTTGCTGGAATTCCTCAAAAAACTATTGTCTGGACTGCAAACCGTGATGAACTTCCAGTCCCCAGCAATGCTACCTTGCATTTTGCCTCGGATGGCAAGCTTGTGCTGCAAACGAAACCAGAGCCAGGAATCATCATAGCTGATTCTGTTGGTTCTACTTCCGCTGCCATGCTTGATTCTGGGAATTTTGTGCTCTATAATTCTGATCAAGAAGCACTATGGCAGAGTTTTGAGTTCCCGACTATTCCCTTTTACCCGGTCAACCTCTCGTAGCAGGTAAAGAACTGTTTGCTAGTCTTTCAGAAACGGACCACTCAACGGGAATCTTTTTTCTTGCAATGCAACGGGATGGAAACCTTGTTCATTACCCTGTGGGTTTTGGTCACTACAATCACCGCTAAACATGCTTATTATGCATCTGCTACCTCTAGAATGGGAAAAAACGTGACGCTAAACCATAGTGCTGATGGCCATCTATACTTGCTCGACGATAATGGTGCTAACATTAAGAATCTAACCGATGGAGGATATCCTACAAAGGAAACTATTTATCTTATGAGAATCGATGCAGATGGGATATTTCGACTGTACTCGTATGAGTGGGAACAGAATGGAAACTGGTCAGATGTATGGTCATCTTCCAATGATTTGTGTGATCCCAAGGGTCTCTGTGGATTAAACGGGTATTGTGTTTTAAATGACAATAAAGCTGAATGCAAATGTCTTCCAGGGTTCGAGATGGTAACCTATTAAGTTAGTAAGCCACGTGTAGAAGCCACGTGTAGAAGAGGTTTATTTAAGTTAGTGTTAAGTTAGTTAGTTTGTATATAAATAGACTTGAACAGATTGTAACAGGGACGTAATTCATTTTTCAATACATTTTGGAATACATTTTCTCTTCCTTGCATATTCTGATATGGTATCAGAAGATGAAAACTCTGCTTCCGCAAACCCTATTTTCTCAAATCCTAATCGTACCAGTTCCTTTGTTGAAGATTTCTCAAATCCTTATTTTCTCCATCATGGAGAAAGCCCTGGATCTGTTTTGGTTTCTCAACCTCTTAATGGTGAGAACTATTATACTTGGAGTAGGTCGATGGTAATGGCTCTCAATGCCAAGAACAAGACGGGTTTTATTGATGGAACTTTTTCTTGTCCTGCAAATCGATCTGATTCTCTTTATGTTCAATGGTTTAGATGCAACAATATGGTTCTTTCTTGGATTTTAAACTCTCTTACGCAAAAGATTGCTGTAAGTGTTATCAGTTCCTCTATTGCTGCAGAGGTCTGGAACAACTTAAAGACTAGGTTTACGCAAGGTAATGGCCCGAGTCTTTTTCAACTCAAGAAAGATCTTTCATCCTTAATTCAAGATCAAAGTTCAGTTAGTTTGTATTACACAAAACTCAAAGCTTTATGGGATGAATTCTCCAATGTTAAGCCTATTCCCAGTTGTATTTGTCAACCAAGTTGTTCGTGTGGAGCTTTGAAGACAGTCATTGATCAACATAATAATGAATATGTTGTTCAATTTCTAATGGGCCTTAATGATTCTTTTACACACATTCGGGGTCAAATTCTCCTAATGGATCCAATTCCATCCATTGACAGAGTTCTATCTCTTACTCTTCAAGAAGAGAAACAAAGGAAAGTTGTTGGATCTTCAATCTTGTCTGAATCTGCTGCTTTGTTTAGCAAGAATGTGGCCCCTGCATCGACTTCCTCAACTAATGTCAAGAATTATCAAAAATCAAGATCACGATCAGTTTGCACTCATTGTGGTCTCATTGGACATACGGTTGATAGGTGCTATAAACTACATGGATATCCTCCAGGGTATCGACATAATGCAAAGCCAAGAACACCTTATGTTAATCAAGTTTCAGCATCTTCGAATGGCTTTGATGAAGCATCTAATGGTCCAAACTCCACTCCTCCATTCCCCTTTACTCAAGAACAATGTAATCTGACTCGACTTCGAATGTGCTTCCAAGTGCAGAAGTGTCAAGTTGTATCAAGGATAAGTCCAGGATCGTATTCCACAGGGACAAAGGGTTATCAGAGCATATACGGGATTTTTGGGGTAACATGATGTCGATTATAAGAGATGAAAATAAAATTAAAATGCAATGCAAAAAGATAATCGAAATTGAAATTGGAGTTTCTTAAGAAAAACAAATTAACGAACACTTGGGTTGGGTTTGAGACTCTCTTTATTTTGGATTCTAGATAATTTTCTCGATTAACAATCCAGTCAAGACATTGGTAAACGGAAGATAGAAAGGTTAAGCTCAAGTTTTTGCAATATTTTCCTAAGAGATTTTCTATTTTACTAGCCGCACACACATTAACAAACAAACGAGAGAAGCCTTGATAATTTTCAAGCTTTTGATGTGCCTTTCGTCAACAACAAAACAAGAGCAAAAGCTTCAATCCCTTTTTTTGAATCCAAAACAAATCACGTCCCATTCAAGCTTTTGTTGTGCCTTACGTCAACAACAAAACAAGAGCAAGAACCGTAATCTATTTTCAATTTAAATCCGACTAGTAATATAGTGAAATCAACAATCAATCACAAAATATTGCATCGATCTAGAATCCAAAAATAAATTAAATCTCATTCCACAACCCAAGTTTCTAAAATTAAATACACACGATGTTTCTGGCGATAAAAATAAATCCAATTTGAGTAATGACAAAATAAAAACTGAAACGTAAATTGCAGAAAATAGAATGAAGATCAACCATGAAAAATAAAACGAAGAAACAGCCGAATAAAAGTAAAGATACTGTCTGAAACGAAAATGAAATAAAACTGCTGCAACACCGAATGAAAATGAAAGCAAGTAATAAACTCCAAGCTAAGCTACTGCTGTAGCCGAACGAAAAAAAACAAAAGAAAGTGCAAGAAAGATAAACTTGCTATGCAAAAACTTAAACGAAAAAGCAAACAAATGAAGGAAATTGATAAAATGAATCAAACTGAAATGATAAAACGAATGGAAAAGACTAAGGTTTCGAGGATCCGTTTAATAATTTATAATATTGTTTCCGGTTGATTTACTTCAATTAAACTATAATAATGATTCCGTTTAATTGGAAGATTTAGCATTTAAGATTAAGAAAAACAGATGCTTATGATCGAGTGTGAATGATTGATTAATTAAAACATTTACAAATCTATTTGAATACCACAGGGATTCCTCAAGCATTCACTGTATTCGGAAATCACAATGAATCAAGACGAGTATATAGATAATCAAATTACCCAAATAAAATCTTTCAATCAATCAAGCTCGCAAAATAGATTTTACGTCGATTCGGAAACAATATGTAAATCATTAAATTTCACCTCTAACCTTAGTATGAAAATTTAGCCAAACATATTTATTACAAATACTATAGAAATATTGTTCAGGATAAAAATAAAATACAATGAAACCACACAATAACATAAAACTGAAAAGAAAATAAAATAAAATAAAAGTTACAACTCCAAACATTATCCATGATAATATTAAGATAAAACTCAAGCTAAAATGAAAATTAGATCATAAAACAGGAAATTGAATGAAAAAGAAAACTACTCCACTCTTTGCTTAAACGAAAAAGAAAACAAATGAAGGAAAATAAAAAAAACCTAAGCTAAGCTACTCTACAAAATGAAAGAAAAAAAAAACAAACTTCAAAGCCAAAACTCTAAGCTACTGCCCGACTCCCCCCCATATAACTCCTCAACCGGTCTCAATTTATAGCAAAAGATTCAATGGCCGAATGACTCCACTTGCCTCTTGAAAATCATTTAATTGGTTGTTTAATCTTGCACCCACCGGTTCCACTCTTCCACTAATTTTATTCCACTAACCGGTCCCTCTCTCTTTGTCATCTCCATCTTTTTCTACTTCAGACTTTGCCTCTTTTTATAGCAGAAAAATCAATGTGTCGTCCCTCTCCACTTGCCTCTTGAAGAATCAATCAATTGGTTGTTTAATCTTGCACCCAACAGTTGCTTAAATCATGCATTGAATAATTAATCCTAGCCACTTGCTGCCTTTGATTTCTTTCCTTTCTTAAACCAATCTACCAAACCAACCCCACACACTTCTCTTCTTGTTCTCACTATATTCATGCACTGACCGATTTCTTTCACTTTTAGCACTTACACATCACTCCTTCGGCTGCCCCACACATCACTCCTTCAAATGAAAAGTATGAAAGGCTACCTCTCTCCACTCAAACGGAATCCCCCTTTTCTTCTCCTGTGCCTCTCCGTGGCCAAGAAACCTCCTCACGAAAAACTAAAAACATGAGTGCTCCGAATGATGTTCTGCTGATGTGTGAGTGCTGCAGCTCCGATGGTTTGTTGAGCATGTTTTCGAATGATGTGAGTGGATCCGAATGAAGCTGTGAATGAGGCAGATAGCTGTGGTCTTGCATGTGTATTACATGTTGTCCGAATGAATCCTTTGCTGCACTTGTGCATGTGTGAGTGTCATGTGAGCTGCATGTGTGAGGTGTCAAAACTGGTCTGCTGTGCATGTTCATAGTCTGTCCGTGTGTTGCATGGTGGGTGTTACTTTTCTGCTGCTCTTTGGTAAGCTGTCCGAATGTGTTTGTGTGAGTTGAGTGCTGCATGTGAGCTGGTGTGAGTGGGCTGTCCTTCCTTTCTTTAATGATGCTCTTTTCTTTTTCTTTATCCAACTCCCCACCGAAATCTCTCTATGTCCAGCATTATCAACATCTATAATTCTGTCTACTTGGATGCTCTCGGTGGTCAGCTAATTCCAGCCCCACATTCCACTTCCACCTCCATTGCTTCAGCAAATCAACTTCACTTCTAAATCTCAAGTTTTATAGATTCCAAACTCCCAACACCTCCGTGCCAAACACTTTGATTTTCGTTCAAACAGTGCAGCAAGAAAACCTCCTCAGAACCTGTAGACAAAAACAAAACAAAAAACTAACTAACCCTAACAATTCTCTCTTTTGAATTTTATTTAAACTGAAAATAAGAAAGAAAGAAATAACACTCAAAAATAAATTATCAAAAACAGACTATATATATGTGAGGAAATATTGTCCAATTACATCATAGTTGTAAAATTAAGCATAAACATGATATTAATCTATTAAAAATCACAACTCGTATTTATGCTTATTAACTATTTTTCCATCTAAAACCAATAATAATGTCATGAAGAATTTAAAATATATTAGTTTTAAATAGCTAAAACATGCAATATTTCGGCTCAATCACACCCCCCAACTAGCTTTTTGCTAATCCTTGAGCAAAATAGTGAAAATTAATTGAGATGAATATTGCATAAAGCTCGAAATTCAAACAAAAACAATCAAACATAATTCTGAATTCTCACAAAAAAAATCGATTCGTGACTACTCAACACCAGGAGTTGTATCCACAAGGAAAGTCTCAACAATTGTTCACATAGAATTAGGGCAAATATCTTAGAACTCGGATATGTGTGTGTGGCTAAACTTCTGTGTGTTCCTCATTAATAAACATGATTTATCATAGGATTTTTCAACCTTAAGATTAATCATTATTGATTCTAACTACTTCAAAGCCTAAGGGACTAGCAGTTTTCACGCCAACTCTGTTTAAAGGTTGAACATTCAACCCCCAAAGTTTTGGGTAACTGTTTCTAGCCCTTTATTCAGGAAAAATTACACGATTTTTTTCTTTTTCTTTTCTTTCCGTTTTCTTTTCTTTTTTTTTTATATATATATATATATATATATAAGGCTCGGTAGTCCTGCAGTTTACTTCTCCTGTTTTAAATCAATGAACATTAATGAGGAACACTACAAGTGTAAGCATGTGCAAATTGTTCTTTCAAAACTTGCCATTCATTCTATATAAATCATATTAATTCTCATTTTTGTAAATATTGCATCCCGGTGTTTCAAGTCACTCCTCAACAAAATATGATGCATCATAAGTCATGTTCTATGTTTAAGGTTGAAAATAAATCTTCACAAAATAATTCCGCTCAACTACTCCACCAAGATACTCAAATCTAACAAACATGCCAGAAGTGTGTGTTAATCGTGCACCTCACAAATTTTATTTTATTTTATTTTATTTTTATTTTTTATATTATTTTTTTTTATTTATTTTTTTTAAAGGAATTTAACACATTTAACAGAAAACCCTCCCCCCAACTAAATGTGACATTGTCCTCAATGTTCAGCAATGAATATCCGATGATGTATGTTATACAGTCATGATTAAACAGAGAGGAAACAAATTCACTTGAGATATTCGAGTGCACAAAAGGAGTAGATTTCTGTCAAAGTTAAAAACATAACAGAAAACAAAAGAGGGAAAAACAAAACAACACATATGGTATATACAATGAAGAATCAGAAATTAATTCTGATACACAGAATCCTCCAAAGTAGTGGACCCAAAACAAAATAAACAAAATGCAAAACAAGCAAGAATTTTTTTTTTTTTTTTTTTTTTTTTTTTTTTTACATAAACTTGAGGTTTTTAGCCTCAAGTTTGAGACGCTCATGCTCTTCATACAGCATCAGGTCATCCTTAGCCATGGGAACTGGCAAGCGGAATGAAGAATCTAAAAGTGACTTCAACTGTCTATTCTTCTGCCGTTCGATTCCTTCCCTTATGTGAGCCTCTTGAGAAATTCGTTGAAGTACAACGATTTGTTCTTTCAGCCTTTCAACCTCATTGTTTTTGGCTTGTACCCTTTGGGAAAAAGCAACAATGGAGGATGAGTAGCGAGTCCCAAGACTCACCAGGTCGTAGATAGCATCTGTGTCCGACCTATTAGCCATACTATTATTTTCTAGTTGCAGCATGGCACTAATGGTGGCTGCAGAAAGAACAGGAGGTTGAGATGCAGAAGGCCTCATGGATTGATCTTGAGGAATGTTTGAGGAATGAGCCATTGATAGAAGAATAGAAGGTTTAAACACGAGAATGTTGAAAGAACGCAGATGAGTTTATAGAGATGAGAATGAAAACTTGATGCGGATTTGATGAAGTTCACGACTGATTTTATAGAGGTAGTACAATGAACCAGACGAGCTATCATCCACGTCAAGAATAATGTGATTTCGGTGATATGACAACTCGGAGCCTCAAATCCCGTTTTTTAACAACATCATGTGATTTTTTTTTTCAAATCTCCAGCCACTCCTGTCGGGTCACGGATGGATCTAACTATTTTTTTAACTTTCAAATTTCACAGCCGCACTTGTCAGATCACGGACGGACCCAACTATTTTTTCAACTATTTTTTATTTTTATTTTTTGTTTTTTGTTTTAATATAATATTAATAAAAAAATCTATTTATTATTTATTTTTACATCATTTTTTTATTATTTAATGATCTAGTATTAAAATATATGTTCACAAGTAAAATATAATAATTAATTACTAATTATTTAATATAATATTATAAAATAATTAGAATTGAAATGATAAATAGTATTAATTTATTTCTTTTTCAATCTAATATTGCATCATTTTGAATTCATCAAAAACCTCGCTGGCCCCGCGTGCATCATGAACCCACAACGCAGTCCTCAAGATTGCTATGACTTGTCTCGGTTGACTCGTAAGTAGACGTTGAAGTTGGAAACAATTATTTGTCAACTTGGTTGTTGGATTTTATTTTTAAACTTCAAATGCTTTTCGTGTTACGTTTCTCGCCTGTCTAAAAATTATAAAAGATGATATTTAAATAATTCAGCTACTTGTCTATATTTATTAGAGTTAAAATTCATTGAATTTATATGAGATTATAAATACTCAATAATTTCTCTCTCGCATCTTCTCTTTTTCTAATTTTTGTCAACACAATTTTACACAAATGAAATTTCTTTTTACATGAGAATCTTCAGAGGACAAGCACTTATAATTGCTGACCAAGGGAATTCGATACAGCAATTGGTCCTAAATTGCTGTCAAAGAATTGTTTGTCCTAATATGATAAGCACTTATAATTGCTGATCAAGGGAATTCCGTGCAGCAATTGGTCCTAAATTGCTGCCAAAGAATTGTTTGTCCTAACATGACAAAAGACTTTAAGTGGTTACATACGAGAGTATGCATTCTTGGGGGGATTTCAAAATAATTCAGCTACTTGTCTATATTTATTAGAGTTAAAATTCATTGAATTTATATGAGATTATAAATACTCAATAATTTCTCTCTCGCATCTTCTCTTTTTCTAATTTTTGTCAACACAATTTTACACAAATGAAATTTCTTTTTACATGAGAATCTTCAGAGGACAAGCACTTATAATTGCTGACCAAGGGAATTCGATACAGCAATTGGTCCTAAATTGCTGTCAAAGGATTGTTTGTCCTAATATGATAAGCACTTATAATTGCTGATCAAGGGAATTCCGTGCAGCAATTGGTCCTAAATTGCTGCCAAAGAATTGTTTGTCCTAACATGACAAAAGACTTTAAGTGGTTACATACGAGAGTATGCATTCTTGGGGGGATTTCAAAATTTGGACTCTAACTTCATACGAAAGGAAACAAAACAGAGGAGAACAGAGAGGCTGCCAAGAGCTCATTCTGCTCCTCGTGGATTCTATCATTGTATTTCTCGTTCTCTCTGCATTTTGTACTGCTTCAGCTCAAAAAATACAGTCCAATGTAATCCGAGGCTCTTATCTAACACCCGGCATCAACTCTACGTGGTTGTCACTTTCTGGTCTCTTTGCCTTTGGATTTTATATGCAAGGCAATGGCTAAGCTGTCGGTATTTGATAGGTCCCAAACGCAGCGTGTATAAGTGCTAGAGATAGCTTGTGTTCTCTTCGGGTGAGAACGTACCACACTTAGATATCTAGTTTTTCTTTGGGTGAGAAAGTACCGCAAGTTGGATAACAAATGATTACTTGACTTTTCATTGACAACCATCGGCTGCTTAAATAAGCGAAGCCACGTACAAACTGACCGTAATAAAAGGGAATTTAACAACTAACAATTGAAATTCAACACACGTAAAACAGGGCATAAAATACTCTGGCATAAAATACTCTGCCAAGAGCATAAAATACACGTAAGCGAAGCCACTAACAATTGTTTCCTGATGTCACTACTTCTTCCACTTTTGACTGTAATACTTGTCCATTGGCAAAACATAAAAGATTGCCATTTAATACGAGTGATTCTATCAGTAATAAAGTTTTCGATTTGATTCATGTTGACATTTGGGGTCCCTTTGCTGTTGAATCTATCACTAGTTTCAGATAATTCCTTTCAATTGTTGATGATTGCTCACGATGTACTTGGGTATATCTAATGAAAAATAAATCTGACACTCAATTCGTTCTTCAGTCATTCTTTAATCTCATTGAGACTCAATTTGGTATTCATATCAAAGTTATTAGAACTGATAGGGGAAATGAGTTTCATATGTCAGATTTCTATGATTCTAAAGGGGTAATTCATCAACAAACTTGTAGAGCTACACCTCAACAAAATGGTGTAGTTGAGCGTAAACATCAGCATTTACTCAATGTGGCACGATCCCTCAGATTTCATGCCAATTTACCTCTCAATTTCTGGAGTGAGTGCATTTTAACAGCAGCTCATTTGATCTATAGAACTCCATCACCTTTGTTGTCAAATAAAACACCATATGAAATTCTATTTTCTAAGCCACCAAATTACTCAAATCTTAGAGTATTTGGTTGCCTATGTTTCGCATCAACTCTATCTCATAATTGCTCAAAGTTTGCACCTAGAGCTCACCCTTGTGTGTTCATTGGATACCCATATGGAACAAAAGGGTATAAACTCTATGATTTAGAAACCAATGTTATTTTTTGGTCCAGAGATGTTATATTTCGAGAATCTGTTTTTCCATTCAAAACAGGTTATGATCTTCCTACAAAATCAATTGTTCTACCTATACCACAAACAGATAATGCAACTTTTGATTATCCTCAAACTCAAACTACTTCTCATTCAATTTCAGAAAATTCTGAGTCAGTTTCTGTTTCAATTCCAGTTTCTTCACCATCAAATCCTGAGATAATTCCCTCAACTAGAAAGTCTACTAGAATACATAAGCAGCCATCTTATATTGTAGATTATCATTGCAGCTTAGCCAAAACTACAGAAGCCACTTCATCATCTAACTCGAGTGAAGGTTCATCCTCAGGTATTCCATATCCAATTTCTTCTTTTATATCATATTCCAATCTGTCTACCTCAGATAGAGCTTTCACACTTGCTATATCCTCACATAAAGAACCCAATTCCTTTAGAGAAGCCATTAAACACAATCAGTGGTGTGATGCCATGGCTGCTGAAATCAAAGCTTTAGAAGATAATAAAACTTGGACACTTACTCATTTACCTCCTAACAAACATGCTATTGGATGTAAATGGGTTTATAAGGTGAAATACAACTCTAATGGATTTGTTGAAAGGTATAAAGCTCGATTAGTTGCTAAGGGCTATACACAGCAAGAGTGATTGGATTACATGGAGACTTTTTCACCAGTTGCAAAACTGGTTACTGTCAGGGTACTCTTAGCTATAGCCGCATCGAAAAACTGGTCATTGCACCAATTAGATGTCAACAATGCATTTTTGCATGGAGACTTAGAAGAAGAAGTTTATATGTCTCTTCCTCAAGGTTTTTATTGTAATCAAAATAGTGCTGCAGCCAAGGGGGAGTTCATGCCCACTGTCAAGTCAGACTATGCTAACCAGCTTGTATGCAAGCTCAACAAATCTTTAAATGGCCTAAAACAGGCATCAAGGCAGTGGTTTTCTAAGTTTTCCACTGCTCTATTGAAACATGGTTTTATCCAATCCTCAGCTGATCCAACTTTGTTTACAACACAGAAAAATAGTTCATTCATTGCTTTGTTGGTGTATGTCGATGATATCATCATCGCCAGCAATGATGATTCAACAGTAAGTGACTTAAAGATTTTTCTTCATTCTCAATTCAAGCTCAAAGATCTTGGAGCTTTGAAGTACTTTCTTGGTCTTGAAATTGCAAGATCAACAAAAGGGATAGCTGTTTCACAGAGGAAGTATGCTTTAGAAATACTATCAGATTCAGGGTACCTAGCATCTAAACCTGCCTCATTTCCAATGGATCAAAATCTTAGACTCTAAAAAATAGAAGGAACACCTCTTGAAGATCCACTCTGTTACAGAAGATTAGTGGGTAGACTTGTTTATTTGACAATAACAAGACCAGATTTGTCATTTGCAGTTCAAATCTTAAGCCAGTATGTAGCAGCACCTACTGATGTTCATTTGGCAGCAGCTCATCGAGTGTTGAGATACATCAAACACAATCCTGGCCAAGGAATATTTTTCTCTTCATCAAGTGACTTACAACTCAAGGCTTTTTGTGATGCAGACTGGGCTGCTTGCAGAGACACCAGGAAGTCAATCATTGGTTTTTGTATTTTCCTTGGACAATCACTTGTTTCATGGAAATCCAAGAAGCAGAACACGGTGTCTAGATCCACAGCAGAGGCTGAATATCGTGCGATGGCAACTACTACATGTGAAATAACATGGCTGCAACACTTGCTCAAAGATCTGTCTATTTTCCAAACCAAACCAGCTTTGCTTTTTTGTGATAATGAGGCTGCTGTCCACATATCTGCCAACCCTGTTTTTCACGAACGAACCAAACATGTTGACATAGATTGTCACATCGTTCGGGAAAAGCTCTTGGCAGGAACCATGAAGACTTTGCATGTTTCATCCATTCATCAATTAGCAGATATACTAACTAAACCTCTCGGTTTTAATTCTTTTCCTAGTATTCTTTCCAAGATGGGTGTCATTGACATTTACACTCCATCTTGAGGGGGAGTATTAAGTTAGTAAGCCACGTGTAGAAGAGGTTTAGTTAAGTTAGTGTTAAGTTAGTTAGTTTGTATATAAATAGACTTGAACAGATTGTAACACGGACGTAATTCATTTTTCAATACATTTTGGAATACATTTTCTCTTCCTTGCATATTCTGATAAAACCAGGGAACTGGACTGCAGGCTGTGAGAAAAGTTTCAATGCTGCAGGTTGCAACAGTAAGAATGAATACAATCCACACACCATGCGTGAACTGGCTAATACCGTATGGGAAGATATTTCGTATTCTGTTTTGTCATTTCCTATCAAAGAAGATTGCGAACGAGCTTGCCTAACAGGACTGTAACTGTGAGGCTGCGCTATTCAAAGACAGCACGAGCAAAAAACAAAAGCTCCCATTGAGATACGATAGAAGGCAGTTGACTGATTCAAACATAGCTTTCATCAAGGTAGGCAAATCGACGCCCGCTGATATGCCAAAAGACAACCAGACAGACCTTCGACTGGAAATTCTAATTGTTGGTGCTGTCTTTCTTACTTTTGGATGTATGATGTCGGTAGTTTCCGGAATTGTGCTCTACAAAAATCATTTCCGGTATAGGAAGCTCCCGTTTAATGGAAATGTCGAACTGAGCGACGATGTTGCTTTGCGACGATTTACTTATCTAGAACTTGAGAAAGCTACCGATGGCTTTAGGGAAGAGGTTGGAAGGGGATCATTTGGCACAGTTTACAAAGGGGCAATACTGAATGGCCAGAAGGTTGTGGCAGTCAAGAAGCTAGAGAAAGTGTTGGCTGAAGGGGAAAGAGAGTTCCAGACTGAGATGAAAGTGATCGGGAGAATGCATCACAGAAATCTGGTCCGTCTACTCAGGTACTGTCATGATGGACCTCATAGACTTCTAGTATACGAGTACTGAGCAATGGGTCACTCGCAGATATACTCTTCACACCAAAAAAACAAACTTGTTGGGAAGAAAGAACGGGAATTGCTCGCGACATAGCAAGAGGAATACTTTATCTCCACGAAGAGTGGGAGCGACAAATCATTCACTGTGACATAAAACCCCAGAACATTCTCATGGATGATTATGGGAGTGCAAAAATCTGTGACTTTGGATTGGCAAAGCTACTGAAACCAGACCAAACCAGGACCTTTACCGGCATTAGAGGGACAAAGGGGTATGTTGCACCGGAGTGGCATCGGAAACTACCCATCACAGTCAAAGCAGATGTTTACAGCTATGGAATTGTGTTGTTGGAGATCATCAGTCGACGAAAAAGTGTGGATTGGAATCTACCAGAGGATATAGCTGTTCTTGAAGACTGGGCCTACTACTGTTTTGAGGCTAGCGATTTGGATAAATTAGTCGGGCCAGATGATGAGGTTGACAAGAAACAGTTGGAGAGAATGGTTAAATTAGGACTTTGGTGCATTCAAGATGAGCCATCACTCCGGCCATCGATGAAGAAAGTTCTACTTATGCTGGAAGGAACTGTGGATATTCCAACCCCTCCTAGCCCTACTTCTTTTTTCAGTGTGATCTAGTCTAGGGTAGCATTCCACGAACTTTGCCTCGTAGTTTCTACGTCGAAGTGTAGCTTTTCCTACAAGTTTTACTTCTAGGTCACATGCACGGGTCTTCTCATTGCTGCATTTTTCTTGTTCCATGCGGTTAGGTGCATTTTTCTCTTCTTAATTGTTAGTTTTAGTTTCCATTCAGCATGGTAAAAGTGGCTGTTGTCAATGTCATGTACTGGATGATGCCTCTATGAGTTGTATCAATAAAACTAGGACCTGTTCACCCTGGCGCAATAGCTTACTATTCTAACCCGACCCGACCCGACCCAAAAACAAGATTATAGGAAAAGGCACTTTCCGATGAATTAATACCCTACTACAGTCTACGAGAATCGAATATCCCACTGAAAAATCAGTTCTTCCGACCCAAACCGTTTATTTATTAAAAATAATTTTATGATGATGACGATGATGATATAAATTCAATATCAGTATGCTAGAAAATTTTGATTATAATTCTATACAAAAAAATAGCAAATTGGAAATTTAATTTATCCTTAGAATTGATAAGTTTAACGAGTGACAAGCAATTTTAATGGATTAAATTGAAATGACATATCTTTCAATTTAGGAAACTGAGTTCTCAATCTGAATTTGGTGAGGACTAAAATTTTCAAATTGTTTTCCAAAGTGGAAACCTTCACATATCTGAGTTTGGATTCTCACAGGTTAGCCATTATAATATTTTTGACAAGATGAATAATTTGTTGTGGCATTTACCTATGAATGGACTGATGTTTGCAAGAATCATTACAGTTAAAGAGAAAGCTGCATAATACAATTTACCAATTCCAAATATCCAAACTTGGAGAAGCACCAAACAATACAACATCCCACATCCCGAAAAGGGCAGCAGCTAGGAGTAAAGATGACACAATTCACAAACTCATCAGTTATCCTCTCAATTTCACTTAAAGTGGATGTATCTGTTCAACACAAAACATGAGATCTTTGGTCATCTTACTTTCAGTCCAATACTTTTGACAAACACAATAACCAAAATACTATGATGGTCTAAATTTTCGTAAAGGCAAAATCTACTGTCAACAATAGCATATTCAATAGATAACTATTTTCCGTAACTATAGTTCCTATGTGGTGTAACCTTTCGAGGGAATTCCGGTCCTACTACCAAAAACCAACTTCATGAAGATCGCCTTCTTTCTAGCAACTGCAGCCACATCAAAAAAGGGTTGAAGTATTAGTTTGATATTGCCACCTGATTTATCCACAACTTATTGATTGAAGTAATCGAGTCCCACAAAGCAGTAGCAGTCAGCAGTAGAAACAAAGGACATTTCAAGCGTTAAACATGAAGATAACAGCCAGAACATTTACCTGAAAAAATCCATATTTATTTGAAAAAATTATCAAGTTAAAGAAGATAACAGCCAAATAAAGTTCTAAATAAAATTGTGAAACACCATAATTAAGGAACTTCATAATCACCAAATAAGTAATCTTCAATCGACTTCATTCAAATTGTTAATACATTATACATAAGCATCAGACTATTACTTGTGATTTGGTGGGAGTCGCGACACCGGTGTGATGGCCACACGGGTCACACACCCCATCACTAAGTGCAACTGTGTGTAAACATGTAATATGTGTACAAGTTAAATATACACAGTGGAAAAATTTAAAGGTAGATTCAAGCTAAGTACCAGAAAGTTAAAGTCTACAACCCAATCGAAAGAAAATCGTCACTAAGTTAATACAATTATCCAACTGATTGAAGTAAAATAAAGGAAAATCTCTCAAATCACAAAATAAGAATATACCAAGTCGTCACTCCTCTGGTGGGGTCTGTCCATCGTACTCAAATCTGCAAATCTGCCCTCTACATCGAAGGTTTCATGAAATAAAACCGCAGGTGAAAACACCACATGAGATTTTGCAATCTCAGCAAGAAAACACAGTCCACAACCAAGCATTTCAATCATGAGGCAAATAACCAACAAAAATAGCAATAATGCGAAAATACCAAAATACCATTTCTTTATAATTTTACACAAAAAAGGACATAAGTTTAACCACTCACGCCAAAAATCACATTTTCATTTAGAAAACAAACATTTGATTATGGTGTGCACCACGGTCTCCCCTAGAGACCATCGGCACACTTTGGCTCCCTTTGTCACAGCACGGGTAATGACCGTGCGTGTGACTTAGTAATAAGCGATGCTTAGCTCCGTGTTCAGTAGGAACGTAACCAAACATCCTTTAGGCACCGCCAACAGAGGGACCACAGCGTCGTACCAAGAGCATTACTGTCTTGGATGGGCCAACTATCGCCTTGCAACAGTCCAGAGGACATCACTCAGTTTTATATGCTCCCGAGGGACCAAAGGAGCTCCACTGAGATAATACTTCATCTTGGCTTTGGGTCGTGATATGCACACATCCATAAAATAATTTATAAATCCTTTTACACCAAAACACAATTTCCCAAATTTCACAGAACATCCAAAAAGCATAGCATTTATCAATAATATGCCAAACAAATATCAATACAAAAATATAGATGTGTGAATAGGTAGATATTGGATGGCATGACAATATACAACCAACACACTACTCACACTCTAATATCTCCATTGTCATAAATCCAACCAATACACAGTTTTCTAACTACGCATGATTCCCAACGCCTCTTTTGACTCTTGGCCCACAATTCCATCACCAATAAGGGTGTAAAAAAAATTTGAAAACCGGTAAACCGGACCGGCCGGATCAAACTGGTGGGATCGGTCCTGTCCCAAATTTGGTTCGGTCCGGTACCGGTTTTATTTTTCTTAAAATCGGTCAAAATCGGTTCGGTTTTGATTTTTTTTCTAAAACCGGATCGGGCCGAGCCAGACTAGTTCATATATATATATTTTAAATTTTTCTATTGTATATAATTTTTATATATAATATATAATTATATATAAAGTAGTTTTGTATTATATGATAAATTACTAATTAATATAATATTAAATTTTAAAATCTTATATTATTTTGTTTATTGTATTAATAGTTATACTAATATTATATCACTATATATTATAATATACTATAATACGTCAATATATTATATATTATAATATATCTTTATAGTCTATAATACAATTATAATATACTACAATATATTATCACTGTAGTATTATATACTATAATATAGTATATTATATATTATATATTATATAATATATAATATACTACATTAAAATCAAAAAATCAGACCGAAAATTGGTAAAACTGGAGTGCTAGTTTAGGAGGGTAATCGATGCGTAATCAGTTTTGAAAAATATAAAATCGAAGCATACCGGTTCGATCCTAAATTTTGTACAGAACCGGATCGGACTGAATTGGTTACACCCCTAGTCACCAACTACGATAGAAATTTTCCAACACTTTACAGGGCCATTGGCCTACAAATCCAACACAACTAGATTGCACAAGACAATTTATCATGACATTAGAAATTCGAGGTTAGCCTACGCAGAATGAAATTTCTAGATGATCACATGTGTCGTCAAAGAGATCTCGCAAGCACAAGTGCATGAGCGTCGAAAGGTGGTGGCGATGGTGGCGACACAGTGGAGACAATGGTAGTTTTGGTCAAAATAATGAGATTTACAACTTGGAAAAATTAGAGGACAGAAGATATGTGGTGACAGTGGGTGGAGGAGGGGATTTTCATGGCAGGGTAGTAGCCATAAAGGGATCTAGCTCATGAATTGGGTAATAACGGGGAAGAAGTCGGGAATGGGTTGGGGGAGCCCCAGAGGTTGGTCAAACGACCACTGGAACATGACTGAAAGCAGCGGCGTGGGAGGGAAAATTTTCCTGAGGCCACGGGAAGCAGATTTGAGGATGAGGAAGATGGTAGGATACGATTTGAAAGAAGGAAAGAAGGCTTCGGAAGTGAGTTGAGCGAGAGGATGCACGGCCTATTTATAGGTTGTGAAGGGGATGCAAGGCCTATTTATAGGTTGTGGGGTGGTGACCGAGGGACCCAACCATGACTACGATTGGGGAATATGGGTGGTGGAGGAAGACCAAGTTGAACAGACATGGCTAAAACCAGCTAGCCCGCAGCGACGACGAGTAGAGGAAAAATATAAAAGGAGGGAAGTGAGACTCACGGGGGAGGCAACAATGGAGGCTTGGATTGGGGGAAGGGGAGGTGGCTGCAGGTGGTGGCAGGAGAAGGGGACCATGCCGACATGTGGAGGTGGCCCACTAGTGGTGGATGGCGGCAATGCAATTGTCATGCTGAAAGCCTCACGAGTTTGCAACGTGGCTAGGCACGAGTTGGGCAAGCGAGATGGTGGTGGTAGGTGGCGGACAAGGAGCTCAGGCTAGCGTACATATGGTGGTGGTTCGATGGAGGTGGTGATGTAGGCTGTGGTATGCAGGGGAGAAAATGGAAGAAAAAAAATTTCCAAAGGGGAGGGGGGATTGCGCGGCGCACGAGGGGAAAGGAGAAAGAGATGGACTTAGGGTTAAAACCCCAATCCAAAACCCAATGTTTAACAATAGAGAGGCTGGGCTTGCTTCCAAAGTTTTGAATACCGTACTGGATGTCGTATCGATCATGGCACTGGAACAAAATATTTCAGTACTAGTATCGTTTCGTGTACTATTTCGAGATAGTCTATACATAAATAAATTTATATAAAAATTATATTCTAAAATAATAGTCTATATATGAATAAATTATACAAAAATACATAAATATATAAATTATAAATAGCCTAGTCTGAAGTGGGGATAAAAAAATGAGCTTGTAGTTTGAAGAAATGAAAAAAAAGAAGAGTAAAGGCCGAAATACCGACCGGTATAGTCGGTATTTGGGGCGGTACAAAATAGGTATAATACCTATACCAGACTAGTGGCCGATAAGGCATATACCAACCATACTGGCCGGTATAGTACGATATTTAAATCTTTGCTTGCTTCCGCTGTGGGCTCACCAGCACATGGGCTGGGCTCGAATTCCTCACTCCTTACACACCAAAAATTATCCCCACAATAATAATACAAAAATCCCACTAAATAAAAACACACAAACTTGGGTACTCACAACCACCCGTCTTAAAAGAAAATTTGCCCTTAAAACTTGGGATTCTTAATCCAATAAATGCAAAACAATTACAAAATACAGCCCAACACTTGTTTGAGACAAGAGATACAATCAATAATACTCAAAAAAATGTGGGTACTGGTCTCTCATGTCCTCTTCTCTCTCCTAAGTGAACTCGTGAGCCATCGGGTCTCCCCATGAAACCTTCACCAAGGGTATTGTCTTGGACCTTAACTTTTGCTCCTTTCAATCCAGAATCTTAGTTGGCGCTTGCTCATAGGTAAGGTTAGGCTATAGTCAGATGCTATCGGGTCGACAAGCCTTGGCTCTTGCTGCTCAAAACTTTTCTTCAGTGACGACACATGAAACACGTCATGCACATTTGCAAAATATTCCGGTAATGCAATCTTGTAAGCGACATGACCAACCTTATTTGATATTTGAAATGGGTTGACATATCTTGGGCTCAGCTTCCCATTATTTCCAACCTCTTAATGCCCTTCATGGGTGAAACTTTCAGATATACCCATTCACATTCTTCAAAAGATAAGTCTTTTCTCCTAGTGTCAACATAACTCTTCTGACGACTCTGAGCTGCTGCCATCTTGTCTCTTATAATTCTGACCTGATCCTTCATGTTTAGAACTATTTTTGGTCCAAAAAGTTTTCTCTCACTGACCTCATCCCAGTACAATGGCGATTTGCATTTCCTCCCATAGAGAGCCTCATAGGGTGCCATCTGAATGGAAGCTTGAAAACTGTTGTTGTATGCAAACTCTATGAATGGTAGGTGATTTTCTCAACTACCTTTGAAATCCAAAGCGCAAGCCCTTGGCATATCTTCAAGTGTTTGAATGGTACGCTTAGATTGGCCGTTAGTCTGAGAGTGATATGCACTGCTAAACTTCAGCTTAGTGCCCATTGCAGCTTGCAAACTCTTCCAAAAGTGGGATGTAAACCTCAGGTCCCGATCTGATACAATAGACTTGGGTATCCTATGCGACCTGACTATCTCTTTCACATACAGTCGTGTCAACTTTCCAAGTTGTCTGTGTTCATGACTGGCAAAAAATGGGCACTTTTGGTCAGATGGTCAACAATTACCCATATAGAATTCTTCCCATTGGTAGTCCTCAGGAAACCCAGTACAAAGTCCATCGCAATGTCATCCCATTTCTGCTTTGGTATCGAGAGGGGTGAAGGTTACCTGCAGGTCTCTAATGTTCTGCCTTAACTTGGCGACAGGTGGCACATCTCTCAACGAACATGGCTATGTTCTTCTTCATTCCTTTCCACCAAAATTTTCTCTTCAGGTCTTGGTACATCTTCATATAACCCGGGTGAACTGAGTAAGGGGTCACACACATCTTAGTCAAAATCTTCTCCTTAACCTTTAAACTGGTAGGAATTACCCTATGGAATTTGAATAACAAAATCCCATCACAACTCAAACTGAAATGCGTAGGTCCACTCGACTTCCTAACCTTCCGCCAGATATCTAACAACTTCGGATCCTACCTTTGAAGAACCTTCAATTCCTCGAAGTCCACAGCTTTGACTTCGTGCATGGAGGTTAAGATCTCTTCCTGCTACGCACTTTCCACTAAAAGCCTCCTCATTTCGAAGAGTAGAGAGTCTATCCCATATGATCTTTCCATATCCGCCAAGTGGGATTTTTGACTTTGGCCATCGGCAAACCTAGTTTGCCTTCCCTGGATGATACTTAATCTCGCACTGATAATCACTGATGAACTCTAACCATCTCCTTCGCCTCATGTTAAGATTCTTTTGCATGAAAAGATGCTTCAAACTCTTATGATCTATGTAAACTTCGTAGGTCTCATCATACAGATAATGCTCCCAAATCTTTAAAGTGAAAACCACTGTTGCAAGTTCCAGCTCATGAGTGGGATAGTAATTTTCATGATCCTTCAGTTGGTGGGACACATAAGCTATGACTTGCCCTTCTTACATCAGAACACACCCCTAACCAAACTTGGAAGCATCACTGAAGACGGTATATGGCTTGTGTTGTTCTAGAATTGCCAATACAAGTTCCAAAGCCAATATTTTTTTCAACTCTTGGAAGCTTCTTTCACATTTCTCAGTCCAAATAAACTTGGCATCCTTATTGGTTAAAGCAATGAGTGGTCTAGACAGTTTAGAAAATCCCTCTATAAATCTTCGATAGTAACCTACAAGTCCCAAGAAGCTTCGTATCTCATGCATTGTTGTGGGATGTGGCCAGGCCAACACTAATTCAACCTTATTGGGATCTACGGCCACACCCTCTAGACCTCTAGAGATATGACATGCCCAAAGAACCTAACTTCATTAAACCAGAACTGACATTTGCTGAGCTTAAGCTATAATTGATGCTCTCGCAGCTTACCCAATACCAACTGTAGGTGATTAGCATGATCCTTCAAATCTCAGAATACACCAGAATATCATCAATGAAGACTACTACAAAGGAATCCACATAAGACCGAAACACTTGATTCATGATGTCCATGGAAGCTATAGGTGCATTGGCTAGTCTAAAAGGCATTACTTTGAACTCATAATGCCATACCTCGATTTGAAAGTAGTCTTTGGTACATGTTTGTCCTTTATCCTCAGTTGATAATAACCTGGTCTCAAGTCAATCTTAAAAAATGTAGCCGCGCCTTGAAGCTGATTGAATAAATCATCAATCTAGGGTAGTGGATATTTTTTCTTTAAAATCACTTTGTTAAGTTCGATTTTAAGTTCCTAATAATCAATGCACATTCTGAGGTACCGTCCTTCCTTTTGACAAACAATACGGGTGCTCCCCAAGGTGAAGAATTGGGCTGGATAAACCCTTTGTCTACTAGTTCTTGCAACTTAGTCTTCAATTCTTTCAACTTGGCCGGTGCCAACCTATAGAGAGCCTTATGCACAGGAGCCACTCTAGATTCTAGATTAATTGCAAACTCGACGTCTCAAATTCTTCAACAATAGGAATCCCTACTACTGACTTCCTCCCCACTCGTTTAGTCACCACTTGAACTAAAAAGACGTCTGCCTCACTTGCTAAGTCCTTCTTCGCTTGGATCGCAAATATGACTATAGGTCTTGACTTCAACTTGCTACCTGCAAATTCCATATAATCTTCCCCAGGTAGATGGAAACTATCCACCCAACTCCAACAATTAATACTCATAAAATGCTGGAATAGCCAATCCATTCCTAGAATAATGTCAAATCCAAGCATTTTGAATACTATCAAGTCAACTTCAAGAACCCTCTCTCCAAAATCTAATGGGTAGCCTAGGGCAACTTTCAAACATAATACTCTCTCTCCGTTCAATAACCCTATGGCCATGGATTGTAGTAAGGGCCTTGTGATTAAGTTACACATAAGTGCAAAGGTAGCGGATACAAAGGATTGGGATGCCCTCGAATCAAATAAGGTGCAAGCATAAAATTTATACAAGCAAACTCTCCTTGAAGAGACAAATACTTCAATGCAATTTCAAGAATTTAAAACACACCACAACAATCAAATAGGTTGGATCAAGCTCATACCTGTGATGACCCTTGCATCATGGGTCTCTGGGGCCTCATCATCGAATTTGTCGGGTGTTAGAGCATACACCCGAGCTTGCACAGCCTACCACTAGTTTGGTTTTCCTTCACGCTGTCCTCCTTGACCTCCTTGCACAGTACTGGGGAAATCTTAGGCATATAGTGGCCTTCCTGATCACACTTGAAGCATTGAGTCCCGCCCTGGCGACAATCACCTTAATGAGATCTATTGCATCTTCCACATACTGGGGCTTGGCCCCTATACGCACACCCTTAGATGCCTGTGGTCTCACCCGGTCCTTGAAGCATTGAGTCCCGCCCTGGTGATAGTCACCTTCATGAGATCTGTTGCATCTTCCACATACTAGGGCTTGGCCCCCTATACGCATACCTTTAGATGCCTGTGGTCTTGCCCCAGTTCTTGACACAAAGCTACTTTTTGGGGCGACCGAGAACTGTTTCCTTATCTGGAAAAGTTATGTCTTTTCTGGCCCGATGGGGAGCCCTATTGTGCTACCATCCTCTTGCTTAGCTATAGAGGCCACCTCAACCAATCTCTGGAAGTTCTGGATTTAAGACAAGCGACCTGTCGGAGAATCTACTGGCGCAACCCCTTTTGAAACTGTTCGGCCTGCATCTCCTTAGTGGCAATGAGGTGAGTTGTAAATCTACCGAGTTTCATAAATTTAAGGGCATATTACTCTACCGACATGTCACCTTGCACTAGGCTATTGAACTCTCAGGCCTTATGATGCCTCACTGAGACAGGAAAGAAGCGATCATTAAACTCCTACTAAAATCATTGCTAGGTCACTACTATAAGGGTTCCCAGTTCCAAGTCAAGGAGTTCCCACTTAGTCTCCCACCAGGTGGCAACCTCCCCTTGTAGCATGTAGCTTGCATAAAGAAACATCTGGGTCTTGGTGCACCTGCAAACCTCAAAAGTGCTCTCTAGATCTTTTATCCATCTTCCAGCTCTGAGCGGGTCTTCCTCACTTGTAAAACCAGGGGTCCTATGGGCAAGGAAATGCTCATAGGTGCACCCTCGTTGTTCCTCTTGGACTTGGGGCTAGAAGTTCTATTGAAGAAATTCCATCATGCCGTTCAATGCCCTGGCCATGGCATAGTTTCCATCACCCTGTGGTAGTTCATCTTCAGGAGCTTGACCAAAGGAGTCATCACGTTGGAAGCTAGGTCGCACCATCTTCGCCTATACAAATGCAACCCATTATTCCAACTCATTCCTCCTCTCTGAAAACATAGCCCAAACATCCTTGGAGAATAAAGCCTAAATTTTTTGGTATTGCAGCGAAGTGACTCGTGGTTTTACCCATAGCTGAATTGCTTTGATACCAAATGTGGTGCCCTCGACCCCCACGTGTGATTTGGTAAGAGTTTCTATACCAGGGCGATGGCCAAATGGGTCACACATCCCATCGCAGAGTGCAAGTGTCTATAAACATGCAATATGTGTACAAGTTAAACAAACGCATTGAAAAAATTTAAAGACAGATTCAAGCTAAGTATCAGAAATTTAAAGTCTACAACCCAATTGAAAGAAAATCCTCACAAAGTCAATATAGTTATCCAGCTGATCTAAGTAAAATAAAGGCAAATCTCTCAAATCACAAAATAAGAATACACCAAGTCGTCACTCCTTTGGTGGGGTTGGTCCATCGTACTTAAATCTGCCCTTTGCATCAAAATGTACGGTTCCATGAAATGAAACTGCATGTGGAAATACTACATGAGATTTTGCAATCTCAGTAAGAAAACACAGTCCACAAGCAAGCATTTCAAACACGAGGCATACAACCAACAAGAACAGCAATAATGCAAAAAGACCAAAATACCCTTTCTTTATAATTTTACACAAAAACGACATCAGTTTAACCACTACTGCCAAAAATCACATTTCCATTTAGATAGTAAACACTTGATTACGGTGTGCACCATGGTCTCCTCCCCTAGGGATCATCCGCACACTCTAGCTCTCTTCGTCACACCATGAGTAACTACAGTGCATCTCACTTCATAACGAGCGATGTCTAGCTCCGTGCCTAGCATGTATGTAACTAGAGATTTGTACCAAGAGCATTACCGTCTTGTACAAGCCTAATGTTGCCCGACGACAGCCAATGGGATATCACTCAATTTTATATGCTCCCGAGTGACTAGATGAGCTCTATTGAGATAATACCCCATCTCAGCTTGGGGTTGTAATAAGCACGCACCCACAAAATAATTTCTTAATCCTTTTACACCAAAATACAATTTTCTCAATTTCGCAACACAACCAAAAATGCAGAGCATTTATCAATAATATGCAAAACAAATATCAATACAAAAATGCAGATGCGTGAATATGCAAATATTGGATGGCATGAGGATTTACAAACAACACACGCTCACAAAAAAATATTGCCATTGTCACAAATCCAACCAATACAAAGTTTTCCAACTACACGTGGGTCCCGACGCTTCATCCGGCCTTTGGCCCACAATTCTATCACCAACTATGATAGAAATTTTCCAACACTTCACAGGGCCCTGGCCCACAAATCCAACACATCCATAAGACAATTTATCACGGAGTTAGAAATTTGAGGTCGGTCCAGAATTTTACTTACAATGCATAACGAAATTTTTGGATGATTGCTCATGTCATCAAACAGATTCCATGAGCGCACATGCATGAACAACAAAAGGTGGCAGCGACAGTGGTGGCACAGTGGAGACCGTGGTAGTTTTGGTCAAAACAATGAGATTTACAACCTGAAAAAATTAGAGGACAACATGTATGTGGTGACAATGGCTGAGAGCGGTGGCGTGTGATAGCGCTGGAGGGGAAATTTTCCTAAGGCCATGGGAAGGGAGATTTGAGGATGAGGAAGATGGTAGGATATGATTTGAGAGAGGGAGAGAATGCTTTGGAGGTGAGTTGAGAGAGGGGATGCAAGGCCTATTTATAGGCCGTGGGGTAGTGACTAGGGGACGCAACCACGACTGTGATTGGGGAATATGGGTAGTGGAGGAAGACCAAGCTGAACACACGAGGCCAGTATCAGTTGGCCTACGACGGCGGCAAGTAGAGGAAAAATATAAAAGGAGGAAGCGAGACTCACGGGGAAGGCAACGATGGAGGCTTAGATTGGGGGAAGGGGAGGTGGCTGCAGATGGTGGCAGGAGTAGGGGACCATGCCGACACGTGGAGATGGCTTGCTGGTGATGGACAGCGGCAACGCAGCTACCATGACAAAAGCCTCACAGGTTGGCAACATGGTGGGGCATGGGTTGGGTGAGCCAAATGGTGGTGGTAGGTGGAGGACAAGGAGCTCAGGCCTACGCAAACGTTGTGGTGGTTCGATGGAGGAGGTGGGCGACAATGCACGCTGTGGTTTGCAAGGGAGAAAGAGGAAGAAAAAAAAAATTCAAAGGGAAGAGGGGCATTGTGCCGCACAAAATGGGAGGGGAGAAAGAGATGGACTTAAGGTTAAAACCCTAGTCCAATATGTAGTGTTTAACAATAGAGGGGGTTGGGCTTGCTTCTGCTGTGGGCTCACTAGCACATGGGTTGCGCCCGAATTCCTCACTCCCTACACACTATAAATTAATCTCACACCAAGAATACAAAAAGCCCACTAAATAAAAACACACAAACTTGGGCATTACTACTCGATTTAGAATATTATTAATACATATATGTGTATGAATGAAAATTGTGTTATACTCTGTAAACATTCATGTAGCTAGCGTATTGATTTTTGTTTATATCAAAAGGTCCAAAAAGTAATAGGGCTTGTGAACTAAACCAAAACCAAAAAAAAAAAAAAAACAAGGCTAGATTCACAAGTTTTATAGGTGTGTGCTTAAAACTATTTAGTGAGGCTTAAATGGTGAGTTAAGATGAAAGTTGAATAAAATATTATTTAAATATTATGTTTTAACATTATTATTATTTTGGGACTTGAAAAAGTTGAATTGTTTATTATACTTTATATGAAAATATAAAAAAAATTATAATGATTAGATGAGATGAAGTGAGATAAGTTTTGTATCCAAACTGGGTTTTAGTCACCCAAGCCAACTGAATTAGGTACCATATTTTTCGCATTATCTTTTTGTTTTCTCTTTCTCTAGCCTCCCAAATGTTCTCAACAAAAGAATATGAAAACAAACAAAACTATAGGATTATAGAGTTATATACAAGTATAGTGCTAGGGACAACCGTCTTGTAACTCCAGAGAAAAAAAAAATGCGAGATGGGCGAGAATTCATTCATTTTGAAGAAACAGAGCATAAACCACCAAAACTAGAGAAACCTCATGGAAGGGAATCTTGTCACAACCCCCAAGAGAATTGCCCAGCACCACACCTCGACACTACTCATGGAGGGTCAGGACAGTCATATGGCTAGCTTGCTTGCATGCCTTGGCTCAGACCATGACGCGCAGCAGGCAACCATGGAGGCTACTGGCCACCCGCAGACCATGTGTGCAAGCTTGCGCGTGCCCTTGAGAGTGCACCTATGCGCATGCATGCGTGCCCCAGCACCATTTAGCGAGGCTAGTGGCATGCCCTCACAGGCACGCTATCCAGCACACGGCACCAGCCCATGCCTTGCAGGCGAGGCTAGTGGCGTGCCCCTATAGACATACCATCCAGCGCATGACTCTAGCCTGTGCCTTGCAGACGAGGCTAAGGGCATGCCCACTAGGCATGCCCGTGCCTTGCTGCCCCATAGCCCAGACCATCAGCTTGGGCCATGCATGCTCATCACCCAGGCCACCAGCCTGGGCCATGCAGGACCACCGCCTAAGCCACTTGATTGAGCACCATAGCAGCAGCACGACATCACCCTGTGCCCACCATCAGGCCTAGGCTTGGCACCATGCCATGCCCACCATCAGCAGGCCATGCACAGCACTATGCCGTGTCCACCACCAGACCAACATGTGGCCCCATGCCACACCATGCAGCGAGCCGCCGACCAGACCATGACTAGCCTAGCCATGGACCATGCACCACCATAGCCCACCATGGGCCATGCATGCCACAACCACCATGGCTAAATTATCATTTTTATTATTTTTATTTATTTTATTAAAAGACTTGATTAATTATTATTTCATTTGTTTATTTTATTTTATTTTATTTTGCCTAGGGATCTTTTGTGAGTTTCCACCTTGTAAACTCTATAAATAGGACCCTTAGATATTTCATTAGGATCTTTTGGAATTTTGACTATAGAGTGGCCGGCCATAGGGCTTGGAGGATTGTGATTTTTGGTGCAAATGCACTTGGGCTCTTTTGGGGTGCAATTCGTGAATCCCAAGGAGTGGATCTTCGCTGTGCAAAATTGAATCGATGTTGATTCAATTTATCTTTTAATATATTGAGGTTTCCTTTAATTCCTTGTGCAATTCGTGAATCAAGAATTGTTTGGTTCCTTTGTTATTTTTATTTTCTCTTTTTGTGTTCTTGTGGAGTTTGTGTTGATTGATTTGGAGTGTGGAGGCCGAATCTTCCTTTGGTAATTCGGATTGTGTGGTGTTTTTCTAGATCTCTTGTGTTCATGTGATTTATCACATGTTCATAAGATTTCTTTGAAGTTATTTGAAGAATCCCATCTCCCAAACATCAATTTCGGCTAGCCTATCCCTTTGCCTTTATCATCACCTTCAATTGCCTCAAATCACAAAACCATAGCCTCCCATCAAGCCTTACACATCCCCCATCCATTCCCTAGCCAAGAAAACCACAAAAAACCCTAGATCTAACATTGAGAAATTCGGCCATAGCCTCCTTGGCTTGGCCGAAACCCTAGATCCTAAAAAGTCTCACTTCCAATTTTTCCTCCATCATTTGATTGGTCAATTTCCTTGATTGGCTCACTCAAATTCCATCTTCCCACCAAAACACATTTTCCTTATCCATCCTACCTATTTTTGGCTAGCCCTAGCCATCCTAGATCTCAAGATCTGAAATCTTATTTTTTAGGAATTTCACAATTTCTAACTTTTAGGATCTCACAGGCCCCCTTTGCCCTAGCCGAACACCCCCATAAGCCTTGGTCGAACCCCTCATCAAACCTAGCCCCACTCACTCATTTCTAAACCCTAGCCAAGATTACCCTTCATCCAACCACAGCACACAAGTGGTGCCTAGCACACCAAGGGTCACTTAGCTGTGCACCATCATCACCCAAACCTTGATCACCTAGCCCAAACACCATCCATACTTCTCACCATTTAACCCTAGCCTCACCACACCCAAGCTCCCATTGGGCTACATGTGATCTACATCAAGCAAAGGAGTCCCATCGGTCACTAGAGGAGCAATAAGGCCAGGAGTGTTTGGAGGCTTGACCGAGGTCCCCAACAAATCTTCTTCCGTCGTTGTCATCGACATTTGTTCTTGGTTTTAGCTAGGTTCTTTCATCGGTATTTCTGGGTAAGAGAACATGAGCTCTTTTCTTGTTTGTTGTTATTCTCGCACTAGACATTATTGGAACCATTTTCGCATTCTTGGGTTGTTGTTCAATTTTGGGTTGTTGCACATTTTCTGGGTTGTTGCTCATTTCTAGGTTGTTCTTTTTTGCTCTTTACTAGACATTGTTTGTTGTTATACAGAGACCATTTTCTGGGTTGTTGATATCTTTGCCTTTGCTAGGGTGTTTTTTAAGCTTGAGTTTAGTTGTAAAGGTATACTGTCCATCGGTGGAGGGAAAAAAAAAAAAAAAAGTGGATCCCATTCGTTTGTTCATTTGCTACTATAAATTTAGGGCATGCACAAGTAAAGTGGAAAAATAAACTAACTTGAGGGCATTTGATAGTATTATAGGTTGTTTATAAACAGAAATGCAGAAAAAGGATTGAGGTTTTTCAATTCCAAACTCCAACAGCCTTTTGATCAAGAAAAATAAAAAGAACATACTCCACTGGTTAATACACAATAAAATATTGTTCTTTATTCTAAATTTTGTCATTTTTAGTCACATTTATAGACTCGAATAGTTTCTTCTTTTCCTTTTAATTGATTTTTGACTTATGTTAACTATTGCTTTCATAGACTATTGAACTGAAAGTATCAAGTTTGCTTCATGTTTTGCTCCTGAATGACATGCACCAAAATAATGGAGCTTTGCTATTTATGTCTTTCTTGTTAGACTTTTGAATTTATGCTTGGTTAACATGTTTGCCATGGTGATAAATGCACGCCTTATGTGAGACCTATTTCTCTCTATAGAACCAGTTTGTTTAAAACAAATGTGAGACCTATACCTTGGTTTGATATAATTGATCCAAAACAACCTTAAACCAAAAAAATAAAAATAATAATAATAAAAAATAAAAATAAGACCAAAAACTTGGTTTGACATAATTGATCCTTGGCCATAAGCCAATAAAATCGTGTTGGGATGACCATTTTTATTCTGAAATGGATAGTATTCATTTAGGATAAAACATAGCAATTTGCTCCTTATATTTTTAGAAGTGATTAGATTGGAATGTGAAATGAATTATGTGTGCATGCTACCCATTTTTCAATACAAAGTATTTGGGGGTGCTTTGAGAGACAACTAAAAATCGTATCAGCAGCAAGATAATGTTAATTCCGTAGCTTGAAGCTGATTGCAATCATTTATCAGCAAAAAGAGCATCATGGCACAAGGGAGAGAAGCTATAGTTGAAGAAGAGTTTTCCTAGACTTTGTTGAAAATTGAAATGGTGGAGGGGTGATTATAAAATAATATAAACTTAATGGTCTAATTTTTTAAATTAAGTTGATGTCTCGATAATGATTTATATATCAAAGAAGAAGCAGATTTTTTCAAATTCTCCATCAGAATTTATGGCTTATTTAATATAAATACAGCCTGGCTATAAATTTGCTTCTCATATGAATTTCGATGTAGGATTTATATATTGTGTTATTCTCGATATCTAACCATTTCTTTTGGGACAATGATTTAAAGATAAACTATATATCTATTGTAAACAATCCTTTCAGATCACACAGTAGGGAATTTCAACCATAAAGAAATTGCCATTTGCTTTCATGCCAACTTGGGTACGTACTTATCATGAAGATAAACATGGATTGCTAACTTCTTGTTTTTTTTTTTTTTTTTTTTTTGGTTTCCAGCTATTAGAATAAAATAGTCATCACCTTTGCTGATTCATAAATTGATCCTCACACCAAAACTGATAACAAAATCAAGCTTATTTAGAATGCATTCATCTTGTAATCATTTGCTAATTTATGTGTAGTGGTTTTGAAAAATTTAGCATGCATTCATCTTGTAATTTTTTTCCCCAGATGCAATGCAAACTCATAAAGCTTGCAAAACATCATGAATTAATGGTTTTTCCTTTTGCATTGTACTTACAAAAAAAAAAAAAATGAACTTCTTGACAAATATAGCTTAAAAGACTTCGAAACATGACATGGAACCTACAAGTTGTTTTTATGTTCTTTATAAGCTACAAACTCATGGTCATTAATTAGTGTTCTAGTGAACATATTTTGGTGGTGCCATTGCTCTTCATGACAAGATCAAGCATTATATTTGCGAAATATAGGAAGTACATAATAGATTTCTTAATTTGATGTTTGGGGTCAACTTTGTCTCTTTTTTTTACTAGTTTGCACTTATATATTGATCTAAAAATACTTACTGGTTACACATTGATCTAAAAATGCGACGTCTTTTTGGCAAATAGCAGAGCTGGAAAGCACTATTTTTGTCTAATCATCTTCTAATGTTGTGGGTGATTCTGATTATGTTTGGGTCCGGTTTAAATTTAAATGACTGCCTCAATTCTGTTATTTTTGTGGACTCTTGGGACATGGCGAGCATGATTGTCTGCAATGGATCACTTCTAAGGACACTAATGGTGCCTCCGAGTTTCCCTATGGACCCTGGTTGCAGGTAGGGGGTGCTTATGCGAAAGCTAGATCTCCTACCGATTCGTCCGCTGAGGGAGGTCCTGGCCATTCTTCTTTTGTTGGTGATGATCGAATCGATGTGCCAGCGACAGATCTGCGGGCTGTTTCAGTCTCTCCACCACAACAGTTGATGGTTGTCGATACTAATTCTTTGCGCAAAACTGCCAATGAGGGGTGTTCTGAAAACACTGTTGGGAGGTATGATGGGCCTTGTATGGACTTTGGGCACAATTCCACTTTAATTCAACCGCTTTCTGTTTCACTAGAAAAGCCCCAATCGGTCATAGCCATTTCTTCTTCTCTTAAGGAAAAGCAGAATTTCTTCAGGGTGGATCGTTCCCGTCGTGCTCGGTTATCTAGCCCCCCCCCCCCCCCCCCCCGGTGACTCCATCTAAGCAACAGTTGAATGCGAAATTTGTTGGAGAATCGAGTCCATTGCTTCAGTTGAAGAAGCAGAAATCTGTTGAGGATGATTTCCTAGTGGATGTTCCTGTCACATCGGTTGAGGCTGAGTTTCAGCCCTGCCGGAACTCCCGAGGGCTTAGGAATGCTCGGGGAGTTCAAACCCTTCGAGATCTTATTCAGAGGGAAGATCCTGATGTGGTGTTTGTTATGGAGGCACAATCGGGCAATTCTCGTATGGAGGTCCCAAAGGTTCAACTGGGTTTTTCTTGCTTCTTGCTGGTAGGCAGCGCTGGCCGAAGTGGTGGAGTGTGCCTCTTCTGGCGTTGAGAGGTAAATATTGTTTTATGTACTTACTCTCAATTTCACTTTGATGTACTTGTTTCGGATTCAATTTCTGGTGTTTCTTGGCGTTTGTCTGTGCTTTATGGACATCCAGAGACAAATCTTAGAAGAAATACTTGGAATTTGTTACGTTTACTGAAGGACTGAATTTCTGGGCCGTGGTTATGTTGTGGGGATTTTAATGAGATTTTGGATATCTCTAAGAAGTTGGGTGGTCGGGAGAGGCCTGCTAGTCAGATGAGGGGATTTCGGGATGCTTTGGATTACTGTCAATTACGTAGTATACCTACTGTAAGGCCTTTGTATACTTGGAGCAATTTTTAGGAGGGACCTGCTCTTGTCCATGAACGGCTAGATAGATTTATTAGTAACATGGATTGGCTGGATTTATTTCCTAATTGTAGAGTTTCCAACCTTATTACCCCTGTTTCTAATCATACTTGTTTGGTGTCAAATAAGGAGGTTTTTGTGCAATCTGCACCCAGGAAATCTCGCTTGTTTAAGTTTGAGTCCATGTGGGTGGGGGAAAGGGGCTGTGAAGAATCTATTGCCAGTGCTTGGTCTTTAACTTCCAATACTTCATTGGCTAAAAAAATCAAGCAGTGCAGTAGTCATTTGTCCGATTGGAGTAAGGCATGTTTTGGAAATGTTCGACATGAATTGGCTCAGAAAAGACGGGAATTGAAACAATTACAGAGTATATCTTTCCCCTCTTATCCTTTGCATGAAATAAGAAGGGTTAAGCATGATCTTAATTATTTGCTTGAGAATGAGGAATTGATGTGGCAACAAAGGTCCCGTGTGCAATGGTTGGTAGATGAGGATTGAAACACAAAGTTTTTCCACTTTAAGGCTTCACAATGACAACGGCGTAATTCTATTTCCAGGCTAAGGAATGATGAGGGTGTTATGCATGAAGTGTCAGTAATGCTTCTGCTAATACATGATTATTTTTCCACTTTGTTTTGTAGAACTCATCCACATGATTTTGATGCAGTCTTACAGCCTGTCCAATCTTGCATATCTGAGTCTAGGAATGGTGAGTTGCTGTGTGTGTTCACAGATGCTAAGATAAAAGCAGCTTTATTCCAAATGCAACCACTGAAAGCTCCAGCCCCAGATGGTATGCCTCCGTTATTTTTTCAAAAGTATTGGCATATGGTGGGAAATAATGTTGTTAGCTCTGTTTTACAAGTGCTGGATTCGGGGTGTCATGCCTCTTGATTTAAATCTAACCCATATTGTGCTGATTCCGAAAAACAGACAGCTTGAGTATTTAAAGGACTATCAACCCATCAGTTTATGTAATGTGGTTTATAAAGTCATTGCCAAGGTTTTAGCTAATAGGCTGAAATCAATTTTACCAGGTGTTATTTCTAAAAACCAATCAGCTTTTGTGCCTGGGCGGCTAATTACAGACAATGTTCTTGTGGCTTTCAAAACTGTGGATGCTCTTAGGAGGAGGACGCGTGGGAAAAAGGGCTGGATGTCTATTAAATTGGACATGAGTAAAGCCTATGACCGGGTTGAATAGATTTTTCTGGAAAAATTAATGCAGCGTATGGGTTTTCATTCTAACTTCATTCGCTTAATAATGATGTGAATTACTTCCATTTCATATAAGGTACTTGTGAATGGCTTCTCCACTCAGCCTATCAAGCCATCCCGTGGGCTACGTCAAGGGTGTCCTCTTTCTCCCTATTTATTTGTTCTCTGTGCTGAGGCTCTATCTTTGTTACTGAAGCAAGCTGATGCGCAACATCATTTGCAGGGGGTTAGTGTGTGCCATAATGCTCCCCGAGTTAGTCATCTCTTCTTCGCCGATGATAGTATTATCTTTTGTAGAGCCTCTATCTCTGAAAATGAATATATAAAAAATTTGGTCTGTAATTATGTTATGGCATCGGGTCAGCAGCTGAATATGGAGAAAACATAACTCCTTTTCAGTCGTAATACTGAGCCAACTATTCAATCTGTTATTAAGGGAGTGTGGGGTGTTCAGGACATTTAGCACCATGCTAAATATCTTGGCCTCCCTTCTTTTGTGGGCAAATCACGTTTTCAGACCTTTAAAGCAGTTAAGGATAGAGTTTGGGCAAAGTTGCAAGGGTGGAAAAAAAAGTTGTTGTCACAAGCGGGTTGTAAGGTGTTGATTAAAGCTGTTGTTCAGGCCATACCGACCTACACAATGAGTTGTTTCAAGCTCCCAAAGGGTTTCTACAAGGAACTTGAGGGAATGTTTGCACGATTTTGCTGGGGCCAAAGGGGTCAAGAAAGAAGGTTGCATTGGTTGAAATGGAGTAATATGTGTTAGTCTAAATTCAATGGGGGCTTGGGATTTCGGGATTTAGAAACTTTTAACTTAGCATTATTGGCTAAGCAAGGATGGCGATTACTTCAATCACAAGTGTCTCTTTTTGCATCTGTGTTTAAAGCAAAGTATTTTCCCAACTCTGACTTTTTAAATTCGATGCTTGGCTCTAAACCTTCATATGTATGGCGCAGCATATATGAAGCAAAGGCTGTGATCAAAGCTGGTAGTTTATGGCGTATTGGTAGGGGCGATAAAATCAAGCTTTGGACAGATCATTGGCTTGCCGATTCCAGGCCAAGGAGGGTTATTACTTGCTGCAATACACTTGCCGAGGATGCTTGTGTAGTTGATTTGTTGAATAGTTCCTCCCTTAATGGGTGGAATACTGGCTTGGTGCAACATGTATTTCTTCCTTTTGAGGATAATTCTATTCTCAAAACTCCATTATTCCTTCATTGGGGTGATGATCAATTAGTGTGGAGTGGCACTAAAACTGGAGTTTTCACTATAAAGTCATCTTATTACACTGCCCTAATTTGAAAACTGCTTCGGAGTGTGGTTCGAGTACTCCAACTTTGTCTTTCCCTTCATTTTGGAGGGTTTTGTGGAATTTACAGCTACCACCTAAGATAAAAATTTTATTTGGAGGGCTTGTAAAGATAGTTTGCCTACAAAGAAACTTTTATTCAAACGGCATGTTTTGGCCTCACCAACTTGTGATTTTTGTCATGATGCTTGTGAAAATGTTTTCGACATTTTATGTCAGTGTCCTTACTTTCTTAGAGTGTGGGAAATGTATTTTGGACGAGATTTGGGACTGCTACATGGCTATTATAGGTTTGATAATGCTGTTAGAGCAGTTATGGGGTGTAATGATCCTATTCTTTTAATCCATTTCGTGTTAACTGCTTGGGGTGTATGGAAATATAGAAATCTGAAGTTATTCCAACAGACAAACCTTGATGCATGCGTTGTGGTTGGAAATTGTTTTGATTATGTTGAAAACTACCAGTTAATTTGTAAGCATGTCAAAGTTCATCCCAATATTTCCTCTTTGCGGTGGATTCCTCCACCATGTGGATCTTTTAAGCTAAATGCTGATGGGGCTATTTTTAGTTCCTTGAATATCAGTGGGTGGGAGCTGTCTTGTGGGATGATAAGGGTAGTATGGTTATGGCACTGTCTCGGAAGGAGTTGAGCATTCACGGGATGGAGGATATAGAAGCACTTGCTGCTCTACGGGGCTTACAATTAATTTCTCACTTGGGTATATCTCACTTAATTTTAGAAGGGGACTCCTTTGCTGTGGTTGAGGCTTTAAGTTCAACGCCGGGGGGGGGGGGGGGGGGATTCTGCATAAGTGCCGCCTTTTAATATGTGAGATACAGAAGCTGCTGTCCACTTTTCCATCCTATGAGGTTTTGCATGTTAGACGACATGGCAATATGGCTGCACATTCTCTAGCACGCCATGCTCAGTTTGTGGATAATACCTTGCAGTGGTGGAATGCCCCTCCAAATTTTCTCTATAATAGACTAGAAGTGGATGTAGGGGTTTTTCATTGCTAACTGGTGCTTATCAATTGTTTGTTAATGTCATAAGAATGGTGTCTTATGTATTTAACTATTACTTCTACGAATGAATGTCGAAGTGTTCTTCTAAAAAAAAAAAAGTCCCCGGAACTGGGACCAAATACATTGAATTTATAATCAAAAGCTGTAGTTTCATATGTTTAGTTTTTGGTTGGTCAGTAGTTGTCAATTCCTGGGTTGTACCATTATCTTCTGGATTGCTAATTATATCCTATTATCTCTAACCTGAACTGGATAAATAAATAATAACCCTTTATAGCTAGATTGAATTCGACTCGTTTATATTAATAATTGAAAGAAATTTCGACCACATGACATTATTATTATTAATTTAATTTTTAAAAATAACTAAAATATGGTAAAATATTCTAATAATGATGTTTTAGATTTGTTTTCAAAATTAAAAGATTAGAAGAGCGGCTTGTTTTAAAAAACATATATATTTTTAATATCATATTTACTTATTTATTTACTAAAGCAATAATGTCTTATTTTGAATCCGTCAATGGTCCTGCGTGCGTGAAACCAACAAGTTACGGGTCAGATTCTTAGGTTAGTAAAACTGGCCTTCCTCTCTCTGGTTTTTTCAGGGTAGAGGTTTTTTTCACCCTCGTCGTCTGTACGAGACTTTACTCGGATGGCGGAGAATTTGGATGAATTGTATGCGAGCTTGTCTTTAACGGAGAAGGAGAATGAGGAGGTGTCGGTGGAGCCGAGTAGATTGGAAGAAGTGTTGGAAAGGGGAGAGAATTGTTTGATTATGAAGCTTCTAATTTGGAAGCATTATAATCATGAAGCTTTTAAACAGACGATGCGAAAAGTTTGGCGGCTGGTAAAGAGTGTGAAGTTTCGCGACTTGAATGCTGAATTTACATTGGTTGAATTTGAGGATAGCCGAGACAGAGCCAAAGTTGTACGTGAAGGTCCTTGGAGTTTCGATAAGCATTTGGTGTTATTGAAGGAGTTTGATGGTCTGATACAGATTAGTAAACTTCAACTGGTAAAGGCACCTTTTTTGGTTCGTATTCATGATCTACCACTGATTGCTCGGAATGAGTATATTGGGAAATTGGTTGGCAGTGCGTTGGGTGAGGTTCTGGAGGTTGATCTGGATAAAGGGGAAATGGAATGGGGGGAATACATGAGAGTCCGAGTAATACTGGATATTTCCAAGCCTTTTTTGCGTAGGAAACGGTTGAATGTGGGGAAGGGAGTTTCATGTTGGGTGAATTTTTCCTATGAAAGATTACCCGATTTATGTTTTTTCTGTGGATTGTTGGGTCACACGCTGAAGGATTGTGAGGTTCCGGACTCTGTTAAGGTGGATTCGACCAAGCTCCCTTATGGGCCATGGTTGAGAGCCGGCTTCATGAGTACCCGACGGGTGATAGGACGGCGTGAAGGTACAATTTCAGGAGCACCACCAGTAGCAGCACCGCAGTCGCCGGCGGAGGGAGGGGAACCAGAGGGGACGACGATTCCATCTGACACTTACTACGTTCCGTCTGTTACGAAACCAATTACGTCAGTTACAGAGATGGATACGGCACAAGCTGAGCAAATACCGTCTGTTACGGAATCAGTTACGCCGGTTACAGAGCTGGATACGGCACCAGTTGCACAAATAAAATCTGGAAATAAAGATGAAGTCGTGGGAGAGCTGATTACAGAGGCCAATCTTTCAGGTCCGGGTGTTCAGGCGATTTCTTCTGCATTAAAGGCTTCGCAGGAATCTCGGCATGTTTTGGTTTCGAATGTAACGGAAACAGAGCAGTGTTTTACTGCAGAAGAATTGGGGTGTACGGGACTTACCGAAGAGAATGGGAATGAAATTATGCATGGGCTTACTGAAGTCCCAGTTCTGCAAGCTTCGGAAAGGGATTTGGGGTTGGGCTTAGGCCCATACGGCTATAACCCACAGGCTTCTAAGCCTTATTCAGTTTTTACTTCTGCCCCTTTACCATCTAATTTGAACCCGAGATTTTCTCCAGCAGAGGCTAGGGCAGCGAAACTCAAGCGGAAACAGGGGCGTGTCCAGTCGGCTGTACCTGGGTGTGCCGATGGAGGTAAAATGGAGAATATTTCCGTGTCTCTCAGCAGGAAACGGAAGGGCCTTTTGCTGTTGGAAGGTGCTGCAAAGAGAGGTAAACTTTCTTGTGACTCAAATGTGGTGGATCCGAATTCAACTTCATCGGTGGTGGCTGTTGAACAGCCCCACCGGTCACTATGAAAGGCTTCAGCTGGAACCTCCGTGGGCTTGGGAACCCACGGAGTGTTCGTACACTTCGTGATTTAGTTACGAAAGAAGCTCCCGATTTTATTTTTCTGCAAGAAACGAAAATGCATGCTAAAAAAGTGGAGATGTGTAAATTTAAGTTGGGTTTTAGTAACTGTTTTGGTGTTGACTGTGTGGGGCGGAGCGGTGGGTTGGCTCTGTTTTGGAAGGATGAGTTGCAGCTATCTATTATAAATTATACCCATCATCATATTCATGCAATTATCACTGATTGTAATGGGGAAAAGTGTTTGATAACTGGGGTTTATGGACATCCGGATAGGACCATGAGAACGGAGGTGTGGAGGGTTTTAAAAACTTTGGGCCGTGGGGTGAATATACCTTGGTTAGTGTTTGGAGATTTTAATGAAATACTTGACAATTCTGAAAAATATGGAGGAAGTTTACGAAGTGATACTCAGTTAAGAGAGTTTAGGGAGGTATTAGAAGTATGTGAGCTGAGAGATTTGGGGTTTATTGGGAATCAATTCACTTGGAGTAATCGAAGAGAAGGGGCTGAATTAATTATGGAGAGATTGGATAGATTTCTTGCTAATTCGTTATGGTCTGATTTATACCCAAATCTTAAAGTTTATCATGGTATAGCGGCACATTCTGACCACTCTCCTTTGTGGTTAGATACTGAGGGTGTTTTAATTCGGAGGAAGGGGAAGAAGTTGTTTCGTTTTGAAGCCATGTGGGTGGGAGAGACAGCATGCTCTTCTATTATTGAAAATGTGTGGAGGCGTGTTGAGGATTCTGTTTCTTTGAGTAGTATTATGAGCTGTATTTCTGCATGTGCAGAGGATTTGGGAGTTTGGAATAAGTCATCCTTTGGTCATGTTCAACAAGAATTAGCCAAGGCTAAGATGAAGCTGCAGAATTTACAGGTTACTGATCCTAATTGTTTATTCCCCGCTGAGTTAAATAAGGCTCGTGATGAAGTTCAGAAGTGGCTGGAAAGGGATGAGTTAATGTGGAAACAGAGGTCTCGTGTTCAGTGGCTTAGGGAGGGGGATTGTAATTCAAAGTACTTTCATTCAAAGGCTTCGGCTCGAAGACGGAAGAATACTATTGTTCAGTTGAAGGATGACTCTGGAAATTGGAAGAATGGGGCTCAGCTGGATATTTTAATCACTGAATATTTTCAGCATCTTTTTTCAGCAGCGGACCAAGTGGAGATGACGGAGGTTTTATCCTGTGTTGATAGAAAGGTCACAACTGATATGAATGTAGAGCTTTTAAAACCCTTTGTGGCCAAGGAAGTGGAGGACGCTCTCAAACAAATGCACCCCTCAAAAGCACCGGGACCCGATGGTATGTCTCCTATTTTTTTCCAGAAGTATTGGCATGTGATTGGTAAATCTGTAACTGATGCTTTGCTGTTAGCGCTGAACTCCGGGGATTTTCCTAATGATTTGAACCATACTTTCCTTACTCTTATTCCTAAAAAGGCATCACCCTCAAAAGTGGCAGATTTTAGACCCATTAGTCTTTGTAATGTGCTTTATAAAATTCTGTCCAAAGTCATTGCTAATAGACTTAAGAAGATCTTACCGGATGTTGTTTCTGATACTCAATGTGCTTTTGTTCCGGGTAGACAAATTTCTGATAATGTGCTTATTGCTTATGAGATTGTGCATTTCTTGAGAATGAAGAGATATGGAAATAAAGGCTTTATGTCTCTTAAATTGGATATGAGTAAAGCATATGATAGGGTGGAGTGGTCGTTTCTAGAAAAAATTATGGAATCCCTTGGTTTTGCTCATAACTTTATAAGTTTGATTATGAAGTGTGTGAAAACAGTTTCCTTCTCAGTGTTAGTTAATGGCAGCCCCAAAGGTCCTATAATTCCAAGTAGGGGGATTAGACAAGGAGATCCTTTATCTCCATATTTATTCCTCTTATGTACTGAAGGTCTCATCTCTTTGTTGAAAAATTCTGCTGGTGGAGATTGTGTTAAGGGGGTTCAGATTTGTAGAGGTGCACCTAGAGTGAATCATTTGCTATTTGCGGATGATAGTCTGATTTTTTGTCAAGCGGATGTTGCCACTAATGATAAGATTCAGATCTTGTTAAACAAATATGAGAGAGCTTCGGGGCAGTGTATTAACAAAGAAAAGACTTCTATGGTTTTTAGTAAGAATGTTAGTGATGATCAAAAGGCTGATATTATGCGACTTTGGGGAGGGAGTCATACACAGCAATATGAAAAATATTTGGGATTACCACCCTTAGTTGGGAGATCAAAAAAACAAGCATTCTCGAGTATTAAAAGTAGAGTTTGGCAGAAATTACAGTTGTGGAAGAGTAAGTTATTATCACAAGGGGGTCGGGAGGTACTCATTAAGACAGTAGCAATGTCTATCCCTACGTATGCTATGAGCTGTTTTTTGCTTCCAAAGTCTCTTTGTAAAGAATTAGAGATGATGATGGCAAAGTTTTGGTGGGGAAATCAGGGGCAAGGGAATAAAATTCACTGGGTAAGTTGGGAGAAGCTAAGTAACTCAAAATATAGAGGAGGGATGGGTTTTAAAGATCTACATCTTTTTAATCTCGCTCTTTTAGCTAAACAAGGTTGGCGGCTTCTTCGGAATGAGGGATCCCTTGTACATCGTGTTTTTAAAGCCAAATATTTCCCCAATACACGTTTGTTTGATGCCAAGCTTAGATGTAATTCATCATATGTGTGGAAGGGTATTCTGGAAGCTATAACAGATTTGAGGAGAGGGTGTAGGTGGCGAGTGGGAAATGGAAAATCTATTAATGTTTTTAAAGATCCATGGATTCCTGATTATAACTTACCCCTCAATAATTCTGTTTTTGATGAAGATTTAAAAGTTCAGTCTTTGATTGATAGTAGTACGGGATGGTGGAATGTACAAGCCTTAAGAGCTCTATTCAATCCAAATGTGGTTCAAAAAATTCTGCAGCTTAATATTTCTATTCATGTTGAAGATTCTTTGCTTTGGGTGCATGAGAAAAATGGCAATTATTCAGTTAGAAGTGCCTACCGAGTGTTACAGCAGGGTATATCAGATGATATGGGGCAGCATTCAAGAGAAAGCATGGTTTCAGCTTTTTGGAAATGTTTGTGGCATCTGAAAATCCCTAAAAAAATTAAGATTTTTGCATGGAGGGCGTGCCATGAAAAATTACCAACTTTCCAGAATTTAAAACTTAAACATGTGCTTGAGAATGATATTTGTGCCGTATGTTCTAATTGTGTTGAAGATGCTGCTCATGCCTTATTTTTTTGCAATGATGTGAGACAAGTGTGGATAGATTATTGTCCTGAATTAGGGGAGATTGTTTCTGATCTTTCTTTTTGGGATTTGGCAAACTTGGCTCGTGATCGAGACTCTCAAGATGTGTTAGCTACTTTTTTGGTAATTGCTTGGGGATTATGGAATAGGAGAAACAAGTTTATTTATGAAGATGCATCTTTGTCTATTACTACTGCTGTTAATAATGCCTTGTCATTAAAACAAGAGTATTCTAAGGTGCAGATTTTTCATGGTTTTGATAAAAGGATCAATCATGTTGTCTTTTGGCATCCCCCTCCAGTAGGTTATCTGAAATTAAATGTTGATGGTGCTACATTTAGTGACTACTTTTCTGCTGGGGTTGGGATTATCTTGAGAGATCATAATGGAGATGTTGTGGTAGCTGCTAGTAAGGTGGAAAGGGAGGTTTCGTCACCTGAATTTATTGAAGCCATTGCTTTGTTGAGAGGTTTACAATTGTGTGCCCAATGGGGGATACCAAAGATTATCTTAGAATCGGATTCTTTGATTCTTGTTAACTCTTTGAATGAAGGTGCTGAGTATCTAACTGAATTTAATTTTATCTTACAAGATATTCGAAGACTTATGCATGGGTTTGAAGAAGTAAGCCTTGAGCATGTTCATCGCTTGGGTAATGGTGCTGCCCATCAATTGGCAAGATATGCTAAGGAAGTTGAAGACATTATTATGTGGTGGAATTCATGTCCTTCTTTTGTAAGTCAAGTCATTTGGCTTGATAAATACTATTTTTGTAAGGACTCTTTGATATGAATGAATGTTTGATTTGTTATCAAAAAAAAAAAAAAAAAGAAAGAAACCAACAAGTTACGTACAGCGTCGTCCTCAAGACTGTTATCACTTATCTCGGTAGGCTCGTAATAGTCGACGTTAAGAGAGGAAACAACTATTTGTAAAATTTGATCTTTGGATTTTATTTGTAGAGCTGTTTGGATAATTGAATATATTGTAAATAGTAATGAAGTTGTTTGTAATTAATAGTGAAATTATTTGAGTAAAGATATTTTATTAGATTTTAAAAAATGAGAAGGAAAAATTAAATAAAAATATTATAAAGTTTAAAAATTATTTAAATATAACTTTTATTTTAAAATTTAAAAAAGTTATTTTATTTTTGTATTTTATTTGGGAGTTTAGAAAAATTGTATTAGATTCTGTGTTTGAATAATTATTAAGTAATGATTAGATAAAAAAAATAAGTAGTTAAAATTGTAAAAAAAAAGTTTTATATTTAAATATGATTAGAAATGAAATATTTGTGAATACTTAAAAATAGGATTGTTCTTGTGGGTTACCATTGTTTCGAGGCTAGCGACTTGGACCAATTATTTAATATTATTATAAATTTTTTATATTTTTAAAAATATTTAAAACTGATTTAAAAAAATAACTTAAATGTAACGGTGGCTCTAGCATGATCCTTATAAGAAACAGTTTGAGAAAATAAATTAAGACTTCAATCTTGTTATACCTAATTACTTTTACATATTTTTTTATATATATTTTTATGTGCTTTATTATTGTGACTAAATTTATCATTTATTTATATTTTTAAAAAATGAGTCATCTAAATGTATCAACAGAATATCCAGAATATATGTAAAAATGACTTTTCAAGAGATTTTGTTAAGCCCTTTCGTGCATTCAGGATTAGAATAATGACTTTTTAAAATTTTGTTATATATAAATAAAGTTACGTATTAATATACATATTAATACTAATTTTTTTATATTTAAAATTTAAATTTAATAAAATTTATTTTTTAAGTAATCACATGAACCCACAACGTAGTCCTCAAGATTGCTATGACTTGTCTCGGTTGACTCGTAAGTCGACGTTGAAACAATTATTTGTAAACTTTGACGTTGGATTTTATTTTTAAAGATCAAATGCTTTTGGCCTCTAACTTCATACAAAAGGAAACAAAACAGAGGAGAACAGAGAGGTTGCGAAGAGCTCATTCTCCTCGTTATGAATTCTATCATTGTGTTTCTCGTTCACTCTGCATTTTTTACTGCTTCAGCTCAAAAAATACAGTCCAATGTAATCCGAGGCTCTTCTCTAACACCCGGCATCAACTCTACGTGGTTGTCACGTTCTGGTCTCTTTGCCGTTGGATTCTATAAGCAAGGCAATGGCTACGCTGTTGGTATTTTTCTTGCTGGAATTCCTCGAAAAACTGTTGTCTGGACTGCAAACCGTGACGAACCTCCAGTCTCCAGCAATGCTACCTTGCATTTTGCCGGGGATAGCAAGCTTGTCCTGCGAACGACACCAGAGCAAAGAATCAGTACCATAGCTGATTCTGTTGGTTCTACTTCCGCTGCCATGCTTGATTCTGGGAATTTGGTGCTATATAATTCCGATCAAGAAATACTGTGGCAAAGTTTTGAGCATCCGACTGATTACCTTTTACCCGGTCAACGTCTCTTAGCAGGTACGGAGCTGTTTTCTAGTAAATCAGAAACTGATCACTCAACGGGTATCTTTCGTCTTAAGATGCAACATGATGGAAACCTTGTTCAATACCCGGTGGACAGATGGAAGGGGAGATAACGTGAGGGTCATATCTTACTTCACATCTTGGACAGATGGAAGGGGAGATAACGTGACGCTAAACCTTAATGCTGAGGGTCATCTCTACTTCCTCAACGCCACTGGTTCTACCATTAAGAATCTCACCGACGGAGGATATCCTACAAAGGAAACTATCTATCTTATGAGAATTGATGCAGATGGAATATTCCGACTGTACTCATATAAGCTGAAACAGAATGGAAACTGGTCAATTGTCTGGTCATCTTTGAATGATTCGTGTGATCCTAAGGGTCTCTGCTCGCTAAACGGCTACTGTGTTTCGAATGATACAGAAGCTAAATGTGTATGTCTTCCTGGGTTTGAAATGGTACACCCAGGGAATTGGACTCCAGGCTGTGACAGAAGTTTTAGTGTTCCTGGTTGCAACAACAAGAATGAATATAATATGTACACCATGGAGGAGCTGGTTAATACCGAATGGGAAGATGTTTCGTATTCTATTATGTCGTTTCTACTCAAAGAAGATTGCAAACAAGCCTGCCTAGAGGATTGTAACTGTGAAGCTGCACTATTCAAAGACGGGAGTTGCCAGAAACAAAGGCTCCCATTGAGATACGGAAGAAGGAAATTGAGTTATTCAACCATAGCTTTCATCAAGGTAGGTAAATCGACACCCGTTACAAGTAAAGATATGCCGAAAGAAAACAGGGAAGGCCTTCGACTAGACATTCTAATTATTAGTGCTGTCTTTCTTACTTTTGGAGGTATGATGTTGGTAATTTCTGGAATTGTGTTCTACAAAAATCATTTCTGGTATAAAAAGCTCCCGTTTAATGGAGATGTTGAGCTGAACGGCGATGTTGCTCTGCGACCATTTACTTATCTAGACCTTGAGAAAGCGACCAATGGCTTTAGGGAAGAGGTTGGAAGAGGATCATTTGGCACAGTTTACAAAGGAGCAATATTGAATGGCCAAAAGATTGTGGCCGTCAGGAAGCTAGAGAAAGTGTTGGCTGAAGGAGAAAGAGAATTCCAGACTGAGATGAAAGTGATCGGGAGAACGCATCACAGAAATCTGGTGCGTCTACTCGGGTACTGTCATGATGGTATTCATAGGCTTTTGGTATACGAGTTCATGAGCAATGGATCACTCGCAGATATACTCTTTACACCAGAAAAACAACCTTGTTGGGAAGAAAGAATGGGAATTGCTCGCGACATAGCAAGAGGAATCCTTTATCTCCACGAAGAGTGCGAGCAACAAATCATTCATTGTGACATAAAACCCCAAAACATTCTCATGGATGATTACGGGTGTGCAAAAATCTCTGACTTTGGATTGGCGAAGCTACTGAAACCAGACCAAACCAGGACCTTTACCGGCATTAGAGGGACAAGGGGATATGTTGCACCGGAGTGGCATCGGAAACTGCCCATAACAGTCAAGGCAGATGTTTATAGCTATGGAATTGTGTTGTTGGAAATCATCTGTCGACGAAAGAGTGTGGATTGGAGTCTACCAGAGGATATAGCTGTTCTTGAAGATTGGGCCTACCACTGTTTCGAGGCTGGCGACTTAGGCCAATTAGTTGGGCGGGATGATGAGGTTGACAAGAAACAGTTGGAGAAGGTTCTACTTATGCTGGAAGGAACTGTGGATGTTCCAATCCCTCCCAGCCCTACTTCTTTTTTCAGTGTGATCTAGGCTAGATTGGCTGTCAACTGCTTGATCAGCCTCGTAGTTTCTACATCAAAGTGTAATTTTTCCCACAAGCTTTACTTTTAGGTGCCTATTTGTGTATTCTCTAGTTGTAGTTGGTATTTAACTCTTACATTCCATTATAGTAAAAATGTTATTGTCAATGTCATGTACGGGATGATGCCTTTGCAAGCTTATCAATTGATACATTATACTGCCGTTGAGCATCAGCTTACATTGAATAATATTTTTATTTAATTATTTTTATTCTTTCTATAGAAATAATAAATTCCATAATAAATATTTCGTTAGTACGTCGATTAGAAATAACATAACTTTGTGAGCGATTGAATTATATACCTATTCTATTATAATAAGCTACTTTCAAACTCCAACACTGGTTTTCCGTTAACTTTTGTTTCCCGTTAACGAATAATGAGTGAGTAAGATGCGAAGAGTATTGTGCTCTTTGAAGGTCTCCTCCAGAAGCAAAGACTGCTCCTTTGACAGCCTGAGTTTCTTTCTGTAGCGGTAAAGCCACTTTTATGGACTTTTATGGGTCAAAAATGGTGGCTAGTTGAGCTTGCATTCACATTTGCTTTCGCCATCTTCCATTTGCTTCTGCCATCTTCCACTTGCTTCCGCTATCTTCTTTGTGGGTCAAAAATGGTGGCTAGTTGACAACCTACATCAAGCTTGCGTTCACATTTGCTTCCGCCATCTTCCACCTCCTTTAACTCCTATAAATACATGTTTTTGCTTTTGTAAACCTATCCCATTTTGAAAGAAAAATTTAGAGAAAGAGAGAGAGTTTTAGAGAGAAAAATAGTGAGGTTTCTCCTATATATTGTCTCTCCTTTTATAAGAAAGATTGAGTTTTCACCTTTTATAAGAGAGGTTATTGTCAATTGTGCTCTCCTTATTCAAGAGAGAAATTCTTGTAATCCTTTTGCTATAAGTGAAATTCTTCTACAATTGGAGTTCTTTATTATTTCTTTTATTCTTTCTCATTTCTACTTCAGTTGTAATTGTATGCCCCGTACCACAACTGCCTAACAGTGGTATCAGAGCATCAGGTTTATAGCCGGTTTTCGTGCTACAGTTAGATCCAGTTAGTGGCAAGGAGGCATCTTCAATAATGGCGACGAAGTATGAAATAGAGAAGTTCAATGGGAGTAATTTCTCATTGTGGAAAATGAGAATAAAAGCAATTTTGAGGAAAGATAATTGCTTGACGGCAATTGGAGATAGGCCCGATGAGATCACTGACTACGGCAAGTGGAACGAGATAGATGGCAATGCTATTGCTAATCTGCACCTAGCACTAGCTGATGGAATATTGTCAAGTGTGGCGGAGAAAAAGACAGCAAAAGAGATATGGGATACTCTGACAAAATTGTACGAGGCCAAATCACTACACAACAAAATTTTCTTGAGAAGAAAACTCTACACCCTTCGGATGATGGAGTCAACTATGGTGACAGACCACATCAACACCCTTAACACTTTATTTTCACAGCTCACAGCAATGGGGCATAACATAGAGACGGGTGAACATGCTGAAATTCTACTTCAAAGTCTACCTGATTCGTATGATCAACTCATCATCAACTTAACCAACAACATTGAAATTCTAGTCTTCGATGATATTGCAGCTGCGGTTCTTGAAGAAGAAAGTCGGCGCAAAAGCAAAGAAGATAGACCAGGAGGTTCACAGCAAGCCGAAGCTTTGGTAATGACGAGAGGGAGATCAACGGAACGTGGCCCCAGTGGAAGTCAAAATCAGAGTAGATCAAAATCCAGAAGTAAGAAGAATGTCAAGTGTCATCACTGTGGCAAGAAAGGGCACTACAAAAGGAAGTGTTGGCATCTCAAGAAGAATGAAGAAGCCAAAGGAAAAGGCCCTGAGTTGTCAAAAGCTCAGGGTTGTGTAGCAAGCACCTCAGATGATGGTGAAATTTTATACAGTGAGGCAACAACAGTTACTAAAGGTAGAAGAAGATTCGCTGATGTCTGGCTTATTGACTCAGGAGCAACATGGCATATGACTCCCCGGAGAGAATGGTTCCATCAATATGAACCTATCTCAGGAGGATCTGTGTTCATGGGAGACGATCATGCCTTGGAGATTGCTGGTATTGGTACCATCAAATTGAAGATGTGTGACGGTACAGTTCGCACCATTCAGGAGGTACGACATGTGAAAGGCCTGAAGAAAAATCTATTGTCTTTAGGACAATTAGATAATAGTGGGTGTAAAACCCATATTCAAGATGGGATCATGAAAATAGTTAAAGGCGCGCTTGTAATGATGAAAGCGGAAAAGATAGCTGCAAATTTGTACATGCTTAAAGGAGAAACAAAACAAGAAGGAGAAGCATCCACTGCGCTGGCAAGTTCGGCAGAAGAATTAACAATGATGTGGCACTGTAAGCTTGGCCACACGTCGGAACGAGGTTTGAAGATTCTTGCTGAACAAAAGCTTCTTCCAGGGCTCAAAAAGGTTTCATTACCCTTTTGTGAGCATTGTGTTACTAGTAAGCAGCACAGATTGAAATTCAGTAGTTCCTCTGCTAGAAGTAAAGCTATCTTAGAACTAATCCATTCTGATGTTTGGCAAGCACCAGTTTTGTCCCTAGGAGGAGCAAAATACTTTGTGTCATTTATTGACGATTACTCCAGGTGATGTTGGGTGTATCCAATAAAAAATAAAGCAGATGTATTTCCAGTTTTCAAAATATTCAAAGTGCGGGTTGAGCTTGAATCTGAAAAGAAGATCAAGTGTTTAAGGACAGACAATGGAGGAGAATATACTGGTATTGAATTTGATAGCTTCTGTCAATAAGAAGGTATCAAAAGGCAGCTCACGGTGGCATACACTCCACAACAAAATGGAGTAGCAGAGCGGATGAACAGAACCTTGTTAGAACAAACAAGAGCGATGTTAAGAACTGCGGGAATGGCCAAATCATTTTGGGCAGAAGCAGTCAAGACTGCCTGTTATGTGATCAATCGGTCACCATCAACCGCAATTGATCTGAAAACGCCGATGGAGATGTGGACTGATAAGCCAGCTGATTATTCTCACTTACATACATTTGGGAGTCCATTTTATGTTATATACAACGCCCAAGAAACATCAAAGCTAGATCCAAAATTTAGAAAATGTATTTTCTTAGGGTATGCTGATAGAGTCAAGGGGTATCGCCTGTGGGATCCCACTGCCCGCAAGGTGCTAATCAGTAGGGATGTTGTATTTGTAGAAGATAAGGTATAAGAAAAAGAAAATGATAGCGCTTCAAAAGAGAAACCAGAGACTACTATAGTTCAAGTTGAAGAAAGACAAGAATTAGAAGTTCCAGATTCTTCTGAAGCAATATCAGAGCACGAAGAACAAGAACAAGCTGAGTGTGCAATTCCACAAGTTCGACGGTCAACTCGGGAGAGAAGAAAACCAACTTGGCACTCAGAGTACATCATGGAGGGAAATGTCGCATACTGTCTACTAACAGAAGATGGAGAACCGTCAAATTTCCATGAGGCTACAAATAGTCAAGAAACTTCTCTGTGGATGGTTGCAATGCAAGAAGAAATTGAAGCTCTCCATAAAAACAAAACATGGGATCTTGTACCACAACCACAAGGAAGAAAGGCCATCGGAAACAAATGGGTTTACAAGATCAAACGAAATGGCAATGATCAAGTGGAGCGGTATCGTGCTAGATTGGTGGTGAAAGGATTCACTCAGAAAGAAGGCATAGACTTCAACGAAATATTCTCTCCTGTTGTTCGACTCTCAACGGTTTGAGCAGTCCTTGCGATGTGTGCTACATTTGACTTGTACTTAGAACAACTGGACGTGAAAACTGCATTTCTTCATGGAGAAATTGAAGAAGAAATTTACATGCTCCAACCAGAAGGTTTTGAAGAAAAAGAAAAAGAGAACTTGGTTTGCAGGTTGAACAAATCTCTATACGGTCTCAAACAGGCGCCGAGATGTTGGTATAAGAGATTTGATTCCTTTATCATGAGCCTTGGATACAACAGACATAGTTCAGATCCTTGTGTTTACTACAAGAGATTTGGTGATGGTAATTTCATTATTTTGTTGTTGTATGTTGACGACATGTTGGTAGCAGGCCCCAACAAAGATCGTATTACAGACTTAAAGGCACAGTTGGCTAGGGAGTTTGAAATGAAGGACTTGGGACCAGCAAACAAGATTCTAGGGATGCAAATTTACTGAGACAGAAATAATAGGAAGATACGGCTTTCTCAGAAAAATTATTTGAAGAAAATCTTGTGATGCTTCAACATGCAAGATTGTAAGCCAATTTCTACCCCTCTTCCTATTAATTTCAAGTTATCCTCAAGTATGAGTCCTAGCAATGAAGCAGAGAGGATGGAAATGTCTCGAGTACCGTATGCATCAGCAGTGGGTAGCTTAATATTCGCTATGGTTTGTACAAGACCGGACATTGCACAATCAGTGGGAGTGGTTAGTCGATACATGGCGAATCCTGGTAAAGAGCATTGGAGTGCTGTAAAGAGGATCTTGAGATATGTCAAGGGTACCTCAAATGTCGCATTATGTTATGAAGGATCAGACTTTACTGTCAGAGGCTATGTTGATTCAGATTATGCAGGTGATCTTGACAAGAGCAAGTCCACCTTAGGTTATGTGTTTACTCTTGCTGGAGGAGCTGTAAGTTGGGTTTCAAAATTGCAGTCTATCATGGCTACTTCTACAACGGAGGTAGAATATGTCGCAGCTACACAAGCTAGCAAAGAGGCAATATGGTTGCAAATGCTACTGGAAGAGCTCGGACACGTACAAGAGAAGGTTGATTTATTTTGTGATAGTCAGAGTGCTTTGCATTTGGCAAAGAATCCAACATTTCATTCAAGGACAAAGCACATACGAGTTCAGTATCACTTCGTTCATGAGAAGGTGGAAGAAGGAAGTGTGGATATACAAAAAATCCATACAAAAGACAACCTAGCAGATATACTAACAAAGCCAATTAATAATGACAAGTTTATCTGGTGTCGATCCTCCTTAGGCCTAGCAGATATGTAAGCGGCATAGAGATGGAAAGTGTAGAAAAGATAGAAGGATTACAAAAGTGACTTTAAGTGGGTAAAGCCACTTTTATGGACTTTTATGGGTCAAAAATGGTGGCTAGTTGAGCTTGCATTCACATTTGCTTCCGCCATCTTCCACTTGCTTCCACCATCTTCCACTTGCTTCCGCCATCTTCCACTTGCTTCCGCCATCTTCCACTTGCTTCCGCTATCTTCTTTGTGGGTAAAAAATGGTGGCTAGTTGACAACCTACATCAAGCTTGCATTCACATTTGCTTCTGCCATCTTCCACCATCTTTAACTCCTATAAATACATGTTTTTGCTTTTGTAAACCTATCCCATTTTGAAAGAAAAATTTAGAGAAAGAGAGAGAGCTTTAGAGAGAAAAATAGTGAGGTTTCTCTTATATATTGTCTCTCCTTTTATAAGAAAGAGTGAGTTTTCTCCTTTTATAAGAGAGGGTATTATCAATTGTGCTCTCCTTATTCAAGAGAGAAATTCTTGTAATCCTTTTGTTATAAGTGAAATTCTTCTACAATTGGAGTTCTTTATTATTTCTTTTATTCTTTCTCATTTCTACTTCAGTTGTAATTGTATGCCCTGTACCACAACCGCCTAACACTTTCTTGACGGGTTGCCGCCGCTGCCATCTTCCTCGTCGCTTTCGCGAGAGCATGAAGCCCTCTTAGCCTCATTTTCTTCTTAGTTTGGCTCTCATCTCTCACTCCTCTTTCCACTGATGCTCAATATTGTGCTGTTCGGTGAAGAAACCCCATTTTCATCCTCACAGTCCGCCATCGATGCCAACATTAATATATTATTCTACTAACAAATGAATATATTCAGACAGAAGATAAAAGGCAATCTATTAATACCAACATTAATCTTGAAATCTATCAGATTCTTAAGTTAAAAAATGAGGAAAAAAAATATCTTATAAACTAAAGTAGATAGAAAAATAATTTGACATTCCATAGCTTACCAGGTAACTGAAACATCTCCTTCCAAGAACCCTTTTGTTTCTGCACCAACTGTGAAGGGTTGTGCATGGGACTCACTTTCACAGAACTCCAACTCCCATCACACCCCAAACCCAAACCTAAACCCAATCCCAACCCTAACTCCAACCCATCGTCTTTCTCACCCATTTTGCCTCTAATTTCTCCCATCAAAACAACGTCCAGACTCCAAACTCTCTCTCTCTCTAACAAAACCCACCAAGTTGCTCTGTTTTCTTCCAGTAAATAACAGGCGTAGCGTTTGGATTCTGAGAAACCGAAACCGAAAAGAAGGGCAGGAAAATTACTGAAACTTTGGCCGTGTGGTTTGATGTCCACAGCCACTCTCTCTCTCTCTCTCTCTCTCTCTCTCTCTCTCTCTCTCTCTCTCTCTCTCTATATATATATATATATATATTTTTTAAAGCACTGTTAAATTTAGTATTAACCATGATTAAATCCAGCAGGCCACCGAGGCCAATAGCAAAGCCAATTATTAACTCATTACTTTTGGCAAAGCCAACTTTATTTTCGTTGAGCAAATGGCCTATCTGACACGAATCATATTGTCGTTGAGCAAAATAATATATCAGAGAGGGAGTTTCCTGTTTTACCCTTTTTCTCTCTACAGAATAGGGTTACAACAGCCGCATCCTGGTCTCTACGTGAGGCTGCATGGCAGCCATTGAGGGTGGCTCCAGTCGGCTCTCTTTTGCCGATCTGGTGGCTGCCGTTCCACAACCCATCCCTGAGATGGTTCTTGCACCTAGGCTTCCTAAGGTGGTTGATGGAGAGGTGTTCTTTCAATTCACCAAAGAAGATATCGCACGATCAGCGGAACCATTCCGCTTTTCGGTTGTTCTGAAGTTTCTGAAACATAGACCTTCGTTGGATGCCGTTCGATCTTTCATTCATAACCGATGGGGACTCTCTTCCAATCTGGTTGTATCTTCCATGCGGCGTCCTCGGAATGTGTCTGTACGTATGATAAATGAAGCTGATTTCACGAAGGCTCTCTCACGGGAGGTGTGTGAAATTAACGGGAGCTTCTATCTTCCATTTCAGTGGTCCCCAGAATTTGATGAAGATGCAGAACCTTCAAGACTACCGGTCTGGGTGTACCTTCCAGGCCTCCCTCTGAATTTTTATCAAGAATCATTCTTGAATATCCTCATGATGCCGATTGGAAAATTTATCCGGCGTGACAACCCAACCAGTTGTGCTACATGTACGGATGGGGCTCATTTATGTGTTGAAGTCGATGCTGCAAAACCTCCTATTTCTCATTTCTAGATTGGGGCTCCGGGGTTACCGTCTAGTCGCAAGCAACAGGTGCTGTATGAGACTCTTCCGGCATATTGCATTACGTGTAAAATGCAGGGACATAACACTCAGACATGCAGAGGAAAGTCTGGGCAGAAAGAGTATGTACGTAACGGGAAGAAGGAGAAGTAGGAGAAAGGGAAACCGGTTGCTGTTAATGGAGAGGAAAAGAAAGAAGAAGATACGGAAACGAATAGGCCTGTTGGGAGTGTGGAGAACATGCAGAGCAGTGGAAAGGACCAAGTGGACCCAGTGGAAATCGTGGAGAGGACTACGATGGATTTAAATCCGCTGTCTGCATCTCTGGGCATGTTTCCGATATGTGACGAACCTGTGGGGTTGGTGGAACCTCAAAATAAAAATATTTTAGTGATTGACCAAGTTGAGGAATTTATAGAACCGGAGGCTATATAGAATCTGTCTGTTAATGAAAAAGATAGAGATATTGTGAGGAGGACAAAAGATGTGGACACTGCTGTCTGTGGTGAACTCGGGGAAATGACTATGATAATGGGATGCCTAAATGCATATCAGAATGTGCCTTTCCTGGAGGTGCAATGTGACGGGACTGGACTGTTTGAAGTGCAAACGAAGAGGGTGGGTGAAGAGGAAACCAAGAATGCAAGAGCTGAGGAAACAGTTGACATTGAAAATGTTGTTTCGGAGCCAGAGCCAGAGATTCAGGTAGAGATTTTCAATCAAGAGAAAGACTATCTTACGGAGGCGGAGGTAAATGAAGGTAAGAAAAAATATAAGAAAAAGATGTTTGTTAAAATGAGTAGTTCCTCGCGGGCTAATGCCCGTGTTTCTAAACTTAACCTATGATTGAGTCCATCTTTGTATGGAATATTAGGGGGGTGGGCACATCTCAAAATAGGTAAAAAAGTTGATTGGAAAATTGAGACCAAAAGTAGTTGCTCTATTGGAACCTTTTCAAAGTGAAGAGGGTGCACGAAATTCAGCTAGAAGGATGAATTTTGAGAACTATATTTCTAATGAGGGCGAAGGGGGTAAAATATGGATTTTTTGGAATAATTCTCATATGGTGCATGTTGTGAGGAGGGGTATGCAATTTATTTCTATTATGGTTGGCGAAGGTAATATGAAATTCTTGCTTACAGTTATTTATGCCAAGTGTACTCTAGCTGAGAGAAGGCTCCTTTGGGAGGACCTTAGCATTAATAATGTGGGTTTCGACTCTTGTATGTTCGTGGATGATTTTAATATTATACGGAATGATTCTGAAAGAAGAGGTGGTAGGCCTCAGACTAGAATGGCTATGGAGGAGTTTAATAATTGGATTCATCAAGGAGGTTTGATGGAGATGGTGATGAAAGGGAGTGTTTTTTCTTGGTGTAATGGGCAAACGGAGCTTGCTCGTTCTTGGGCGCGCCTTGATCGCGCTCTCATGGATAGTTCTTTATTGGCTTTGTTTCCTAATGCTTGTTGTTCTTATCTTCCGCGTTCGACTTCAGATCATGCTCTCATGTTTATTGAACTTATGCAGGACCTTTCTTCTATGGCCCTGCCCCGTTCTGTTTCCAGCAGATATGGGTGGACCATCATGATTTTTTAGATTGTGTTCGGTCAGCTTGGGAGGTCCATATGGATGGGTCGGCCATCTATAATTTTTCTAGAAAATTAAAATGACAAAGGTGGCACTTCGAGAATGGAATAAAAGGGTCTTTGGCCATACTTTGACTCTTATGGATGCTCTTGAAAAACAGGTTGAGGAAATTGAGCAGCAATTGCAATTATCTTGGGAAGACAATTTGGGGAAAGAATTACAGGAGGCAGTTTTAGAATTGGCTAATTGGAGACGTTGGGAAGAGGCGAGATTGGCACAGATGACTAAGTTAAAATGGAAGATGGAGGGGGATCGAAATACCAAGTTCTATCATGCTTGCCTTGCTAACAAAAGAAGAAACAAAGTTCTACATATGCGATCAAATGGGGTGGTTTTTGAGACGCCGGAAAGTATTCACCAAGGGGCAATGGAGTACTTCACTTCTGTTCTTCATGTGGAGTCACCTGTAGAGCAGCCTAGTCTTGAAGATTATATTGAGCCAGTCATTTCAGAGGAGGAAAATACCTCTCTCATTCGTCCTCCCATTGTAGAGGAAGTGTTTGAGGCTGTCTCTTCTATTCCGCCTCAGAGTTCACCGGCCAGATGGATTTGGGTCGAGCTTCTATAAAGCTTGTAGGGAGATTATTAAAGTTGATGTGTGGAAGGCAGTGCAGGAATTTTTTGTGTCAAAGAATCTTCCTAAATATTTTACAGCTTTTTATTTGGTTTTAATACCAAAGGTGGAGTCGCCTACAGGTTTTGATAAGTTCTGACCCATCAGCCTTTGCTCTGTTTTTTATAAAATTTGCTCCAAGATTATTGTATCTCATTTAACAGGTTTCCTGCCTAGCCTGATTTCCTTGGAGCAAGGTGCTTTTATTCCTGGAAGAAGCATATTTGAGAACATTAGCCTCACTCAGGAAATGGTTCACTCCATTAATAGAAGAATTCATGGGGGAAATATTATGCTAGAAGTAGATATGGAAAAAGCCTATGATCGTGTGGACTGGGCCTTTCTGATCAAAGTCTTACGTAGGTTTGGTTTTTCTACTCAATTATGTGATTTGGTGCATTTTTGTATTTCTAGCCCCTGGTACTTGATAATGATGAATGGTACAGTTAAGGGCTTCTTTCCGGGAGGCCGAGGTCTTCGTCAAGGTGATCTACTGTCACCTTATTTATTTATCATACAACAAGAGGTCTTATCTCGGTTGATACAGAGAAGTGTTCATGAGCATAAGTTTGGGTTGTTTTCACAGGCCCCTAGTACACCTATTGTTTCTCATTTGATGTATGTTGATGATATCATGATTTTTTCCAATGGTAGCCAGAGATCGGTTAGAGTTCTTCAGAAAATTTTGAGCCAATATGAGAGGTGGTCGGGACAGGCTATCAATATACAGAAATTAGCATTATATTGTTCGAATAAAATCTCCACTAGAAGGAAGCGTAGACTGTTACGGAGTACGGGATTCAAAGAGGGGACTTTCCCTTTTAAATACCTGGGGGTGCCGATTATTTTGGAAAAATTTAAATAGGCTCATTTAGAAGATATGGCGAATAAAGTGAGGCAAAAAATTAGTGGTTGGAAAATGCGGCTTCTATCTTCTAGTGGAAAGCTCATTTTGCTACGACATGTTATCTCTAGCATGGCGATTCACCTGTTTGCTGTTTTACAGGTCCCTCAAGTTATCATCTCCAAGATCCACAAGCTGATGAGTTCTTTCTTTTGGGGAGAATCAGATGGGCGGGATAAAAGAAAATGGGTGGCATGGAGACATATTTGCAATCCAGTGAAAGAAGGGGGGCTCGGTTTGCAGGCTCTTCAGGATTGTCAGAAAGCTTTGCATATGCGTTTTGCTTGGAATCTTATTCAAGGTAATTCTTTATGGGCCAACTTTTTCAAAGCAAAATATGTGGGAACAAAACCTTGGTGTTTAATTCAAGCCTCAAAAGGGTCTAGGTTTTGGAGAATGGTTGCAAATTGTATACCGTTGCTGTTGAATAATTCAAAATGGAAAATTAGAGAATGAGATATTTTTTTTCTGGTATGATAAATGGAGGGAGAATAGCCTGCTTATAAATGATATGTCCCCAGTTGGTTCACCTTTGCTTAAAATAAAAGACTGTCGGTTATCAAATAGTTGGGATGTGGATGTGTTGGAAAGTTTATTAGGGGGGAAAAGGTGGATGAGATTTTAAGTTCATTATCAAGGCCTAATTCTAGAAAGGATGTTCTGATTTGGACTCCGATGGAGACAGGTAAGTTTTCTACTAAATCTGCCTAGAACTGTATTTGTGTTAGGGGATCTTCTCTTGATTGGCATAATTGGATTTGGCATAAATGTCTTCCGTTAAAAATGTCTATACATTTTTGGAGGGCTTGGCATATGGCCTTGAGTGTGGATGATATAGATTGCAACGTATTGGTATTCCTATTGCTTCTAAATGTGATTGTTGTATGGTAGGTCACATTGAAGATATGAATCATGTGATATTTGAGGGTGATTTTCCTCAAAAAATATGGTCCTTTTTTGCCACTATATTTGGTATTCCTATTGGAAGAGGGTGGAAACAGAATGCAGGGATTTGGTTTAGGCGAGCTAATGCATCTACACAGGTGGGTTTTATTGTGGGTATTGTGCCCATCATTGTTACTTGGCGGTTATAGAGGAGAAGATGTCTAACTCGGATGGAAGGTATTTTGGAGTCCCATGACACTATTGTACATTCTATTTGCGTATGGCTTGGTTCTCTTTGTCAGATGGCTAAACGGCCCAAACAGTTGTCTCACCGAGATGTTATGATTCTTGAGGCCCTAAGGATAAAACTGGTTGCCCCGCATGTCCCTTCCTGCAGAGTAGTAAGGTGGGCTAAGCCACCGTCGGGGTGGCATAAATTAAATACGGATGGTAGCAGTCTTGGCAATCCAGGTTCTTGTGGTATTGGGGGGATCGTTCGTAACGAGTTAGGACGACATGTCCAGTCTTATGCTTCACATGTTGGTCTTGGCTCTAATAATAAAGCAGAACTTATGGTGCTTCTTCAAGGTTTGAGAATTTGCAAAGCTTTAAATATCACTAAGGTGATTGTTGAAATGGATTCAAAGGTAGTTATCTCTTGGTGGATAAGAGGAAGATGTGGTGTATGGTACCTAGAGGATTTTTGAGAGGAAATTATTGAGCTGACCTGAACTATATAATGCCATTTTCAACATGTTTTTCTTGAAGGTAATAGAGTGACGGATTGGTTAGCCAAATCTGGGGCTTCAGGGGAGGAGCTGGTGTCCTATAATAATTGTAGTATGCCTCGGTTTTTGCGAGGGTTGATCCATTTGGATAGTTTAGGCCTCCCATCTTTAAGATGTTAGGTCAGGTTACTTTTCTTGTCTGAAAGGGTTGTCGTTGTTTTTAGTTTGAGTATAGTTCTTTTGGTTTTTTCTTGGTTTTGTTTTTTTGTATTCACGGTATTCCTCCGTTAAAAGTGAGGGTTTTTTAATAAATATAGGAGGGGGTCACTCTTGGACATGTGACTTTCTGCTCTTCTTTAAAAGAAAAAAAAAATATTTTCGTTGAGCAAAGGAGCAAATAATGTATATTAAATCTATGCCCTTTATGTGTCTCTCTCTACCTATATATATAGTCCCATCCATGGTGAGGTGATACATATATAGTGAAATTCTATATTTATACAAGATCATCCTAGCAATACTATATATATATACTATTTATATAGTATTAATGTAATTAATACTATAATATATATTTATTAATTTAAATCAATTTTTTTTATCAAATATGTATTATTATTTTTTAAATAATTATTTTAACTAAACAAACGTATTTATACGTTGATCTGTCCTAATATATATATACATGAATCTGTCAACACTCCTCATTCCACAAATATATAGGAATAATTTTTTATATATAAATATATATATATATATATATTATATTTGATGAAGGCGAAGACCAAGACTTCGAAGGGACACTATATGGCAGACTTTTGGGGCTCCTTGGTTTTGACTCTTGAAAACGGCATTGCCTTGTTTAGTTATATAATATAGATAAGATGAAATATTAAATAAAATATTATTATAATATAATTTTTTAATATTAGTTTTATTTTAAAATTTGAAAAAGTTAAATTATTTATTATATTTTATATGAAAATTTGAAAAAATTTTAATGATGAGATAAAATGAGATAGTTAGGTTTTTGTTAACCAAACTGAGATTACCCAAGTATCTATGTGAATTCACGAAATTATCTACCAATTCACTTGAACAAATTAGTTAGATCTCAATTTTGCAATTATTTAATCAATCAAACATATAAAGTAAATAATCAAATTTGCATGACACAATGATTGGTTACGAAGGGAAACCCTTTAAAAAACTCTTGAAAGGTAAAATCCTATGGGGTAGCAAAACTCGGAAATGACAATTGTTATATTTGAAAATCAAATTACAAGTACGTTCTCAATTACAAAACCTTTGTCAATTAACTCTTTTACTTAACCAGACAAATGACATATTTGTCTTCTACTACAATAGCAACTGGAACCTCTAGTGATCTTCAAATATTGCCTCTTCTCTTAGAACTCCAATGGCTGTAATGAATGATACTCCAAATTTAGAGCACGATCACACTCTTTGAGAGAAACAATATGAAAATTCACTAAGCAATCTTCTCACCAAAATATGCACTCAAAATTACTCTAGAAAATATCTAAATTTGAATCTCTACAAATTCTAACCAATAGGATATTTCTAATAAACAATCTGAAAATAGTTGTAGTTTTAGTAGGACTCTGCTGATGGAGAAGTCTGTCGGGAAGAGGTCTCCTAAAGGATTGTTGACACTTTGCGATAACTCTTCCTACAGTAACCGATTTATGTTTTAGATAAGTGCAGATCCTTATGGACTCGAATTTCATATAAATGACTTATCTGAACAACCTATAACACTTCTAAATTAACTCAATGTTCTTATAGATAAAGTCAATAATTGTTTTACATTCATCTAAAATTAGAAGCACAATGATAGGATAAACTCTATCATTTTAGTCACCTAGTCCTATCCAAACTTAATTATCAACTTAGTCACCTACTCCTAGCCAAAATATTAAATCTACAATCTTCCCCTTTGGCAGATTGGTAACAAGCTCTTGCATCTACATTCTCCCCCATTAGCGGATTACTGACAAAATAAACTTTAATGAATGTAATATAAACCTAGCAAAACAAAACCAGCAAATCAATAAATCGAGTAGAAATTCCAAGCAAATAACAATAATGACATAGAACAGTGAATCAAATTTCACAAGATTTAGAAACTAATTCAAAGTCTAAGTAGCTTCTAGTCCAACATCAAATTTATGTCCAGCAAAAATAAACTTTCTCCCCCTCAATATTAAACAACACAAAACAAATCATTCAACTCACCCTCAACGAATTCATTTAGCAATAAATTCATTCAACTCCCTCTCAACAATACACTTATTCAAACTCCCCCTAAATTTCACAATATCAATTAGCTTGCTCCTCCAAATCAGTCTACTCCTCCAAAACTCCCTCTTTTTGTCTCTAATCTGACAACACTCCTAAGAGAATAAATACCACTTATGAGTGCCGAGATGAAGACACTAAGAAAGATCTTGATTTGACACTGTTAAAACTCCCTTTGATCTTCACTCAACCATGCATTTTGATAAACCTAATGTATGAGTATGAATGAATGTCAAACAATGTGCAAAAGATTGAGACAACTTGGTTAAGACTAAAAATCAAAATTCTTTCGCTTTGCTCTCTCCTTGAACCTCATCTGGATAATCAAGTCAACAAAATCAGAGTAGAAATAGCCAACGTCAGAATTGAAAGAATCTGATGACAATGAGGATCATGACATTATCACCCCTCAATATTAGCTCAACCTCACACACAAACCACTCACATTTATGTTCTAGCAATACATGTAAGATAGCCCCCTCAAATCGATAGAAATACATAGTGTGGCTTGATTTAGGAATAAACCCAAATACTTAGTGTGCACCTGTGAGAAACCAAAATGAAGAATCTCACAACTCACCATAAAATGTGCCTTTATACATAAATAGATTATACCCAAGTGAACATATGTACAAACAGATACTCAACCCAATAGAAGTTCAAGCCCTAACTCCACGTACATATCACAAATCAATAACCCAGTCCTCATATATATGTACCAAAACATAGAACTTGAGAGAGAGGGAATGATTTGAATAAACTCAACATCTTACCATGATGAAGAATCTTTAGTCAAAAAAATTGAAACCGAATATTTCTCCCAAGAAAATTGAATGAGATGTGGATGAGATGAGGAGAGCTAGGGCTCGCGTATAAGGAGTGTCGTGTGTTTGGTTGAGGAATATCGGGGGACTGGGTGTGTTTGTAGTGACTAAGGGCAATGCGACACATGGGCTAGAAAGTCCCTCTGAGACTCACCTGGTTATACACTAGTGTCCTATTGTGACTTAGGGAAACCAATATCACAATATTACCCAGACTTATACCAATACCCAACACTTACCCAATTTTTTTTTATTTTAAATAAAATAATAAGTAACAAAAATTAAAAATTAAAAAAAATTAATCTTTTTCTTATATATAGAAACAACAAGGCAAGTAGCATGTTTTGATCCATCTCATTTCAAACTTAGTGTCACTCACAAATAAAATAAAATACAGCTTCTTATTTGCAACCATTGGATGTTCACACCTCATAAGATCATCAATGTTAAAGAATGGCACTTATAGGGTTTTTTTCAAGTAAAAGCATGGGCTCCGACAGGGCGATCCGCTGTTGCCATACCTTTTTATTCTTATGTGAAATTCCCAATGTACCCATATGGACCACGAAATTGTCTACCAATTTCCTTGAACAAATTGGTTAGATCTCAATTACCAAGATTATATAATGAATCAAATACTTAAAATAAATAATCAAACTCGCAAGACACAACTATTGGTTACTAAGGGAAACCCTTTAAATAACTCTTTAAAGGTAAAACCCTACAGGGCAGCCAAATCCAAGAAAATCAATCTTATTATTTGAAGAACAATTACAAGAAATCATTAATTACAAAACATTTGCAATTCGACTCTCTTACTTGTCTAGACAAACGACCCGTTTGTCTTCTACTGCAGTAGCAGTCAGAACTTTTGGTGATCTTCAAATATTGATTTCTCTTTTAGAACTCCAGAGGCTGAAATCCAATCGATGTTACTTCACACTCAAAGCATGATCACACTCAAGAAGAGATGAAAAATCCCATGAAAATTTGCAAATGAATTTTCTCTCACAAATGCTCAAAATATCCTCTCTGGAATTCGTGGCTCAAAACCCTTACTGAGATACAAAACCAAATCCCTTTAAATATAAGTCTAGAAAGAGTTCCAGTCACAGTAGGATTCTACTGACGAGTAGAGATAGTCGCAGGAACTTTTCCTAACGGGTTGCTGACATTTCGTGATAACTCTTCACTGTAGTTTCTTATTTGTGTTCAACTTCGGGTCTTGATAATTGCAGACTCTTAAGGATTTGAAATTCATGTAACTGACTTATCTAAACAATCTTATAACCTTCTAGATATACTCAATGTTGTTAAAGATAAAGTCATCTCTTACTTTACATTCATCCAAATTTAATCAAATAATAATAAGATAAAGCTTATCATTTAGTCATCTCATCTTAGCCAATTTTTGTCTCTACAATTTCCCCCTTTGGCGGATTGATGACAAAACCAACTTGATGAATGTAATATAAAACTTGTCAAAAGCACAAATAACAAATGAAGAAACTAAGTAGAAATTCCAAGCAAATAATCAAGAATAAAAACATTCTTCCCCTCAATATCATTCAACTCCCCCCTCAACAAATTCATTTCAACAAATTCATTTCAACAAATTCATTAAACTCCCCCTCAATTTCACAATACCTAAATATTTCAACATATTTTAATTTACACTTTCAACACTCCCCCTTTTTGTCACTAATCTGACAATAACCATAAGAGAATAAATACTACTTATGTGTGCCATGATAAAAAAATTCTCATGTGTTTCAACTTTTTATGGATTAAATGTACCTGAAGTTTCTCCTAACTGCACAGGTTTTAGTATTTGTTCATCCTCACTTGAAGAGTTCTCAAATGGCACGGGAGGAGTGAACTTCTTTCGCCTTTTCCTTTCTTTGAACCTCATTTGGATCAACACTTATACCAAGTTAGAAAAGAAATAGCCAAAATCAAGGTGTGAGTATCGTTTGATATAAAAATCCCTTGATTTTTTCAAAACACATATATGTTCTACTCACGCTTATAGGCTTGCCATATGTATAAGAAAACCACTATAAATAGCCAAAAATAAAGGATCTGAGATGAGTTAGGAATTATCACAAACACTTGGTGTGCACCTGTGAGAAAACAAAGGCCATAATCCCGTGAGCTACACAAACTTGTCCTCAATACATGTATAGAGTAGATTAAAAAAAAAAAAAAGAACCCATTTACGGGCAACTCAACTCAACAAAACAGGCCAATGCTTCTTAAAATCAAAACCCACAACTTAGACTCCATCTATTCACTTGCCGAGCATAAAACTGGAAGAAGAAAAGAGAATTAATTCAAATAGGCTTATCGTGATTTTGAAAGAGAGTCGAAGATTGGATGATCGTAATCCCGAGGGAATTGAGATCGATAGGGATGATGTGGATGTCGTGGGTTATGGCATGATATAGCTGAGGACCAACCCGTGCAAGAGAAAAAATCTTATGTTTCAGGGGCTGGGGGTAAACAAGAAAGGTAGTAGAGTTTTTAAGTCACTAAGTGACTGCTGCCGTGCATGTGCCATATGCGATATAGTCCCACTGGGACATATGCTATTGTTTCAAAATCCAATTTCTAGACTTAGCCAAATACTCAATAGTGACCCAAAAAGGTTTTTTTTTTTTTTTTAATATTTTTTTCTGCATTTATTTTATAAACTACAGTAGAAACAAAAATCATAAAATATTGCAAAATATAGGAAAAAAATTAAAATGAATTATTTATATATATATAAGTAAGTAATAGGGCAAGTAACATGCCTAAATGCATCTTAGTTCAAATATAGTGTAACTCACAAAACAAATTCAATAGTGTACACCATCTTATTTGCAACAATCACTATGGATGTTCACTCCTCATAAGATCATCAATGTCAAAGTTCATGTGAGTGTGTGAGTGAGTATACTTATACCATAGCATTTTTATGAACTCCTTTCTTCAATATATTTTTTATACCTTTATTCATAAATGATTGCTTCTTATAGATGCTCACAAGAGTTTGTTGCTTCACCTTAAAAGTCAAACTTTATGCTAGAGCCTAGATACATTAGCATCTCCTCCAAACACTAGTTTTTACACCCCTTTTTTGTCTTCATGTTTGTTGCTCATCTTTTTCCATAATGATTAGAGCAACAATTTTTTCTGTAAGAACTTAAGGTGGTAGATCCGTGTAGGGTGTTTGTCTTTTTCTACAATGAATTAACACCAACTTTTTCTATATGGATCAACTCTTTGTGTTTGGCAGGAGGAGAGCTCTTTATTGATGTACTAGGTTCAACTAGTATTAGTCCATTCAAGGCATGAACTCCCTCTTTGATGAACATCTCATTAAATAATGTGAACTTTAATTATAAAATGCATACATATAAGTTCTTCACTGTGTATTGAAAATGAACTTTGCCAAGATAATCCATAGGGTTAGTATGCATAAAGTGAATCACACAAAATAAAGAGATGCCTAGGTACAAGAATTTATTAAATGATAACACAAATGCTCAAACTTTGACATATCAAGCATGTACTTTCCTTAAAGAAAAGTTTTGAACCAAACTAGAAATTTTTTTTTATATATTATATTTTTCTTATTTAAAATTGAAAAATATAAATATACAAGTAAAACATAAAAATAAAATGCATGTCCTATACTAATGCAATAATATAAAGAATACAAGAACATGCAAGTAGTTCTATTAATTAATGTGACATGGCATCTTCTTTGACCACCCACTTTACTTTAAATTTTGGCCTATTCTTTTTATCAACATCACTTTGTATGATCTTTTTTTTATTATTATGAAAGCAGAGATCTACTAGTTCACCAAGTTTGAGAGTTAAAAAATTGATTTGTTGACTTATATCACAAACTTGATTCTCTAGACTCTTTCTTTTCCTCTTTAGATTTCTTTCACGTCCATTTTTCTTCACTTTATTCAAGTTAAAGCAATTTGGTCTTATATGACCAACAACACCACAATAATGACAAGTAGGAATAAACTTACCTTTGGACTTACCTTGGTTGGGCTTCTTTGTCATTGATCTATCATGTGAGGCTCTTGGAACATGAGTTTTAGATACGGCTTTCTTTGGAGCTTCCTCATCTTGACTTCCTTTAACAAAAATGATATCTTTTGATGAAGTGGAAGTGGATGATGACCCTTTAAGTTCCATACATTGGGAAGTCATATACCCCAAACCCGTGCGATTACAACTAGATTTTTGAAAACTCAACATCTCTTCTAATTTCTGTGTTGTTATTTTCTGTTTGCACTCCTGAAACTTTTTCAATTATTTTTCTAGTGCAGCCTTTTGATCTTTTAATATTGACACTTCAATACCAAAAATTTTTAATGCCTCAAAAAGATTGTTTTTCTCATTCTCTACAACAGTAAATCTATTGTACAACTTTTTGTTGAGTTTCTTTAATTTTATCACTTCTTCACACACATCATTATATGCTTCCTGTAAACTTGACTCATGATCAACTACAACTAGAGCAACCTCTGAATCACTATCATCATCATCACTTTTAGATTTTGTTATCCCAATATCAAAAAAAAATCATTAACAACAGTAGAAAAAGCCACAAAAGTATTGTCATAATCAGATGATAAACTTGAAGTTTCAGATTTTGAACTATCACTAAGTGTGACATTCAATGCTTTTCCTTTACTTTTCTTGAAATTTGGACATTCATTATATGACCATAATCAGAACATTCATGACACTTTACTTTATCATTATTATCAGATTTTTCTTTTTTCCATTTTTCAAAATAATTTTTCTTTGCAGAAAATTCTTTACTTCTTTTTTTTCTTTCCACTAGACTTTTTATTAAACATGAATTTTCTAAAATTTCTTGCTATAGGATCTATATCCTCATTGTTAAAATTTTCTTCATCAGAAAAATCATCTTGATCCTCTTTTACTGTTTTGAGAGCAATGGACATATCTTTTCTTGTTTGAGGAAGTGAGGATTCATATGTTTGTAAGGAACTGACCAGCTCTTCAACATTTATTGTATCCAGATCCTTACTTTCTTCAATGGCAGTAACCTTAGGCCGAAATCTTTCCGGTAGAGATCTCAAAATCTTTCTCACGATCCATGAATCCTCCACCTTCTCACCGAGATTAAACTTAGAATCCACAATATCATTCAGTTTAGCATAAAAATCATTAAAACTTTCATCTTCCAATATTTTAATCTCTTCAAATTTTGAGGTTAACATTTGTGGTTTCAAATTTTTTACTATTCTTGTGCCTTCATGTGTAACCTCCAAAATATCCCAAGCTTCTTTAGCAATCTCACACATGGAGATTCTTTTAAATTTTTCGGGGGATATTGCCATGAAAATAGAGTTAAGTCCTCTACTATTCAAGTTGCAATTGTTGATTTCATCTTTTGTCCAAGCATCTATAGATGTCTCGAGTTTAGTCCATCATCGTTCAACCGAATGCCATACACGTTCATCCAAAGACTTGAGAAAAACCCTCATACAAACTTTCCAATAAGCATAGTTTCCCCCATCGAAGTATGGTGGAACGTATAATGACACCGACATGATCTACAAGGGCACGGATCACACTCGAATGAGTAAACCATGCTCTGATGCCAATTGAAATTCTCAACGTACCCCTGTAGACCACGAAATTGTCTACCAATTTCCTTGAATAAATTGGTTATATCTCAATTATCAAGATATATAATGAATCAAATACTTAAAATAAATAATCAAACTTGCAAGACATAACGATTGGCTACAAAGGAAAACCCTTTAAAGAACTCTTTAAAGATAAAATCCTACAGGATAGCCAAATCCAGGAAAGTCAATCTTATTATTTGAAGAACAATTACAAACAATCATCAATTATAAAACATTTGCAATTTGACTCTCTTACTTGCCTAGTCAAACGACCTGTTTGTCTTCTATCACAGTAACAGCCAGAACCTCTGGTGATCTTCAATTGTTGACTTCTCTTCTGGAACTCTAGAGGCTGAAATCCAATCAATGTTATTTCACACTCAAAACATGATCACACTCAAGAAGAGATGAAAAACCCCATGAAAATTCTCAAGTGAATTTTCTCTCACAAATACTCAGAATATCCTCTCTGTAATTCATTGCTCAAAACCCTTACTGAGATACAAAACTGAATCCCTTTAAATAGAAAGTCTGGAAAGAGTTTCAATCACAGTAGGATTCTGCTAATGGGTAGAGGCAGTAGTGAGAACGTTTCCTAACGGGTTACTGATATTTCGTGATAACTCTTCATTGTAGTTTCTTATCTATGTTTAGCTTCGAGTATTGATAATTGCAGACTCTTATGAATTCAAAATTCATGTAACTGACTTATCTAAATAACCTTATAACCTTCTAGATAGACTCAATGTTGTTAAACATAAAATCATCTCTTATTTTACATTTATCCAAATTTAATCAAATAATGATAAGGTAAACCTTATCATTTAGTTATATAATCTTAGCCAATTTTTGTCTCTACATTATGGAAGAGGTTTTTTTCAAGATTACTAAATTTAAGGCTATTGGAGAGGGGAATTCAACCTGATTACTAAATTTAAGGCTGTTGGAGAGGGGAATTCAACCTTTTTCCCATCCTGTGAATGCTTCAAGAATCAATCACTTATTGTATGCAGATGATGTCATGGTCTTCGCAAATGGTAGCGGGAGGCCGATTAGGTGTGTGATGGATGTTTTGAAAGATTATGAATGCTGGTCTGGACAGAGACTAAATTATGACAAGTCTACGATTTTTTTTCTCTAAACATTTGTTAGATAGTAGAGTTCGGGAGATACAGGAGGAAATTGGTTTCTTTGAGGGGCTGTTCCCTTTCATGTATTTGGGGGCACCAATAGTGGATGGTTGATTAAAAGTTCGGCACTTCTTACCTTTGCTGGAGAGAGTAGAAAAGAAATTATCGAGATGGAAGAGTAGACTCTTGTCTCTGGGGGGAAGGTTGGTTCTGTTGAGGCATGTTCTTATGACTTTACCACTACATCTTCTTTTGGTTTTGCAGGTGCCTAAAGCTCTTATTAAAAAGCTTAATAGTCTCTTCCCAAAAAATATCTGGGGGGAGCAAGATGGCAGAAGTAAGAGGCATTAGAGAGCATGGAACAAATTGTGTTTGCCAATAGAGGAAGGTGGTATTGGGGTGAGGAATCTAGAAGAGGTTCAAAGCTCATTGTTTATGAAATTTGGATGGAATTTGCTGACCACAGAGAATCTTTGGACAAAATTTTTTAAAGCTAAGTATGTTAAATTGGGGCATGTTGCATTGTCCATTGATGATAATAAGGGATCCAATTTTGGAGAAGGATAGTGGAGGGGTTTCCTTCGCTTTTGCAAAATTCTAAATGGAAGGTTCGAGCTGGAAATATATCCTTGTGGTTTGATAAATTTATGGATCAAGGGCCATTGTGTGAAAGGGCTGATTTGGTGGAGAACCCGAGTCTTCAAGTTAGAGATATGGTTGTAAATGATAGATGGGATGTTGAGAGACTTGAGTTTCTAGTGGGTGCGCAGAGAGCAAATGAGATTATGATGCAAGTGGGAAGATTATGAAATGAGAAAGATATTCTGATTTGGCTCCTAGAAAAGTAGGGTATTTTTTCGGTAAAATCAACAGGCGAAGTCCTAAGGATCAAGATGCCCAAACTTGATTGGGCAGGTTGGATTTGGCATAGGCTTCTTCTGAAAAAAAAAAAAATGTCTATTGTTATGTGGAAAGCATACTTTGGGCCTATGTGTGGATGAACGAGTTTGTCAGCTGGGAATTCCTATTGCTTCTCGATGCAATTGCTAAGGAGGGGCATGAGGAAGACTTGGAACATGATCTTGGAAGTGGTGAATTTGTTAGCTAGGGAGCTTTGGAAGAAAGTGTCTATTGAGGTGGGTGTTCCTTTCTTGGATCATCAATCTTGGATGGATAGGATTTAGCTTTGGTTTTCTAGAGCATCTAGAAATTCCCAGGTTGGTACTCTATTGGGTTTAATACCTATGGTTGTTACATGGAGGGTGTGGAAAAGGAGACGTGTGGTGCGTATGGAAGGTATATGCAAATTTGTCCAACAAGTGTGGTGTGCGATTAAATACAGGGTGCAAATCTTTGTATCCGAAGTAACCAAGGTGAGGAGACTAATGGGTGATGACTTGCAGGTTTTGACTCGGTTGGGTATCAAATCTATGGAATCGAGGCAACTCAACGCTTTAAATGTTAGATGGATGAAGCCTACTTTTGGTAGATGGAAGTTGAACTTAGATGGTAGTTCCTATGGGAATCCGGGAGCTGGTGGGGGAGGTGGAGTTCTTCGGGATCATGATGGGAGGTCAGTTTTTGCTTTTTCAACAGTCTTTGGTTCTTGTACTAACAATGAAGTGGAGCTTCAGACAGTTGTAGAGGGAATAAAAATCTGTTGTCAGTGCGGTTATTCTTGCATTGATATTGAGTGTGATTCTTTGATTGTGGTTTCTTGGTTGATGAATAAAACTTGTACAGTGTGGTATTTATGGGATTTTTGGGATCATCAGTTGACATTCTTGGATGGGATTGATTTCTCTATTAAACATATCTTTAGGGAAGGGAATAAAGTGGCCGATGAGTTGGCAAGGGTGGGTTTGTTGGGGAAGGAGATACTGATTTTAGAGTCTGTTGATTTACCTTATGCGGTGAGAGGGCTATATAGGTTGGAATTAATGGGAACGTCATACGTGAGACATAGAATATAATTGTTTGGTTAGCACTAGTTTATTTGTTTATGAGGGGTGGTTGCTTTTTTTGTTTGTTTTTGGATATATACTTGAGTGAGTTGGTTCCATTGTTAAAGTTTTCCTCCGTCATAAGTGAGAGTTTTTTTTTTTTTTTTTTTTTAATAAAGTTGGGGAGGGGTCACTTTTACATGTGACCCTGACTCTTAAAAAAAAAAAAGATCATCAATGTTAAAGTTCATGTGAATGTGTGAGTGGGCAAATTTATATAGAATAATAACTTTTTATCTCTTTTTCTCTTAAATATATTTTTAGTAATATTATTCACAAGTATTTCCCTATTATAGATGCTTCCAAGAGATTGCCACTCATATCAAAAGTCAAACTTCATGCTAGGTCCTAGATACATGAGTTTCTCCTCCAAAACCTAGTTCGTACAACCTTTTTCTTTATGCCCATTTTTGTTGCTCATTTTTTTCACAATGGTTTGAGTAGTAATGCTTTCTATAAGGACTTAAGGGACAAATCCGTGTAGGGTATTTGTCTTTTTTCGCAATGATTCAACACTGACTTTTTCTATATGAATCAACCATTTGTGTTTGGTAAGGAGAGATCTCTTTATTATTGTACTAGGTTCTACTAATATTAGTTAATTCAAGGCATAGACTCTCTATATGGTGAGCATCTCAATAAAAAATATGGAACATAATTATGAGCAATATAAATATAAGTTCCTCATAGTGCATGTAAATGAATTTTGTCAAGATGACCCATAGGGTTATTATACACAAGGTGAATTGCATAAAGTAGATAGATGTATAGGTTCAAGAATTTACCATGTGAGAACACAAGTGCTTAAACTTTGACATATCAAGCATGCACTTTCCTTTAAAAAAAAAAAAAACTTTGAACCAAACTAGAAAAAAATAATGTATTTTAAATTGAAAATAAGAAACACAAAACAAAACAAAACAAAAATGCATATCCTAGACTAATGCAATAATATAAGGAATGTAAGGACATGTAAATGATTCTATTAATGTGACATGACATCTTTTTTTACCACCTACTTTGCTTTAAATTTTGGCTTATTCTCTTCATCAACACCATTTTGTATGATCTTTTCTTTGTTGTGAAGGCAAAATTTTGCTAGTTCACCAAGCTTGATATTTATGAAGGTGATTTGTTGACTCATCTCATCAATTTGATTTTCTAGAGTTTTTCCCTTTCCTTTTAATTTTCTTTCACCTCTATTTTTCTTCACTTTATTCAAGTTAAAGCAATCTGGTCTTATATGGCCAGCAATACTACAGTGATGACAAGTAGGTATAAATTTACCTTCAAACTTACCTCGAATCAGTCTTTTTGAGGTTGATTTTCCATGAGACTTTTTAAAATGATTTGGCTTTGAAGCGGTTTCTTTTGGAGCATCCACAACTTGACTTCATTTGAAAAAGACAATACCTTTAGATATAGTGGCAGCAGATGAAGAGGCTTGATATTCTTTGCCTTGAGAAGTTATGTACCCTAATCCAGTATGATCACAGCTGGACTTTTGAAAGCTTAACATCTCATTCAATTTATAAGTTGTTGATTTTTGTTGATTCTCTTGAGAACTCTTCAACTTCTTGTCTAGCGCATCCTTTTGAGTCTTTAGTCTAGAGATCTCAACTTCAAAAATTTTTAGTGTCTCCAAAAGATTCTTCTTTTCATTCTCTACTACTGTGAGTTTGTTGTACAGCTTCTTGTTAAACTTTTTCAGTTTGAACTTTTCTTCACATAAGTCATTATAAGCTTCATATATGCTTATCTCATGGTCAACATCAACAAGTGCTACATTCGAATCACTATAATCACATTCATTTTTAGATTGTGTTAGTGCAATCTCATGAAAATCATTAAAAATACTAAAAAAAGCCATAAAAGAATTTCATCATCAGATGATGAGTTTGAACTTTCAGAATTTGAATTGTCACTAAATGTGATATTCAATGTTTTTTCCTTTTCTTTTCTTGAAATTTAGATATTTAATTCTTAGATGACCATATCCTAAGCATTCATGACACTTTACTTTATCAATGTTTTTTAGATTTTTCTTTATTCAATTTTTCAAAATATTTTTCTTTGTAGGAAATTCCTTGCCTTGTTTTTGCTTTCCACTAGCTTTCTTGTTAGCCAAGAATTTTTTGAATTTCCTTGCAATGAGATCTATATCCTCATCAAAGTGTGGCGGGACATATAACAACCACAACATGATCTATAAGGGCAAAGATCACACTCAAATGAGTGAACCACGATTTGGTGCCAATTAAGATTACCGAAGTACCCTTGTGCATTCATGAAATTGTCTACCAGTTCACTTGAACAAATTGGTTATATCTCAATCTTGCAATTATTTAATCAATCAAACATATAAAGTAAAAAATCAAATTTGCTTGACACAACAATTGGTTAAAATGCTATGGGGCAGCCAAACCTAGAAAAGACAATTTTATTATTTGAAAATCAAATTACAAGTTTTCAATTACAAAACTTTCGTCAATTGACTCTCTTACTTGATTAGACAAATGATCTATTTGTCTTTTACTGCAGTAGTAGCCAGAACTTCTCGCGATATTCAAATATTGCCTCTTCTCCTAGAACTCGAGTGGCTGAATTCCAATCAACAATCATCCAAACCCGGAGCACTATCACACTCTTTGAGAGAAATAATATGAATATTCACTAAGGAATTTTCTTACCAAAATATGTACTAGCAAGTGCTCTAGAAAATATCTAGATCTGAATCTCTATAGATCCCAACCTATAGGATCTCTTAAATAAATAATCTGAAAACAATTTTAGTTTTAGTAGGACTCTATTGACTGAGCGAGTCTGTAGGGAAGAGGTCTCCTGATAGATTGCTGACACTTTGAGATAACTCTTATCTGTAGTAATTGATTTCTGCTCAGCTTCGGTTTTGGATAAGTGTAGATCCTTACGGACTCAAATTTCACATAAATGACTTATCTAAACAACCTCTAAGACTTCTAAATAAACTCAATGTTGTTATAGATAAAGTCACTAAATGTTGTTCTAGATAAAGTCAGTAATTATTTTACATTCATCCAAAATTACAAACACAATGATAGGATAAATCTATCATTTTAGTCACATAGTCCTAGCCAAAATATTACATGTGTGGTTCCTCATTAGTCGATTGCTTCACATGTTCAATCAGTGAGCCTTCATTCTCCATTTTAGCTTCAATGAAAAATGACTGACTCACCAAACAATGATGTTCATGAGTGTACCATTCATTGCGACTAAGGCAGAGGCCTTTCTCTCTTTGTTTCTGCATCTCTTCCTAATATATTTCCTTGATTGGAATGAACATTGCTGAAGGCTTACTTGAAAGTTGGTTGAATGCTCCCCCTTGGGCCGATCAAAAATTCAAAAATCTGACTCTGACTCCACTTTAGTCAGAGTCGACTCTGCTCCAATGCTTTTCTAACTTTGACTTTGCCCTCCAACTTTGATATTGTCCATAAGTTATAAAAATACATGTATTTTTCTATATATTAATCATATATATGCTATATAACTATATCTTATATAATTAGTTAAATTCAATAATATACTAGTATAATTTAATTATTATAAAATAATATACTTATAGTATAATATAAATAGACTAAATTGATTAATAATAGTTTAGTATATGTAAATAATGAACCTCATAATAATACTAATGTATAATAACACTAGTATAATAACATGTAATACTAAATCTACTATATAATTGAGCTATAATAAGCTATACACTATTATAATAACATGTAATATTATAGTATAATAACATGGCTACGGAAAGGTTGACATCCTTATGGGAGGGTCTCAAACTCTCGGATGTGGAAGAGGAGGTGATTGTTTTATCTGATCATTCTATACAAGAAGCATCATTGAAGGGGAAACACTGTCTTCTGTCTTTGATCTCTTCTGATAAACCTATCAACACAGAAGCTTTCAAAACAACAATGGCTATGGTTTGGAGGTTGAAGGGGTGGGTGGAGTTCCTAGTGGTGGGTGATAATTCTTTTCTTATTGAATTCCAGTTGTTGACAAATAGAGAAAAAGTTTTGCAAGGTCGACCATGGACCTTTGACAGGTATTTGGTTGCTTTGCAAGAAGTTGATGGCAGCCTCCCTATCAATGCCATTTCTTTTACACAAGAGCCATTCTGGGTGCAGCTTCATAATATGCCCCTCGCAGGTATGAATCAGGAATATGGCAAGCTTATTGCTTCTGCAATTGGGGAGGTTCTTGTTGTGGAAGTGAAAGAGGATGGCACGGGTTGGGGCAGGAGTCTTAGAGTTAAAGTTTGTGTTAAGATCTTTGAACCTTTGATTCGTGGTAGATGGGTGCAAAGTGGTGAACAGAGGATTTGGATTGCTTTTAAATATGAAAGGTTGCAAAATTTCTGCTTCAAATGTGGAGTCCTCAAACACAAAGGTAAAAACTGTCCTCTTATGCATAGAGATGATAGTGAAGAGCTGCAATTTGGTCCATGGTTAAGGGCTACCTCAATCAAAAGTAGACTGGCTGATGTGAAAAAATATGGTGGTGAAGGTGGTGGTTCTGATCAGTCATGGGAGGAGGAAGGTGGTGGGATTTCTGTTGGGCAGGAAAATGGAGGTCATTCTGAAGAGCCGTTACAAAAGGAGCCGTTACTCAAGGCAGTTACTCCTAATAAAGGAGACGTTACTTGCATGCAGCAGGCCTGTCACTCTCTAGTAACTGAAGGCAGCAATGATTCAAATTTAAAGACCAATCAAACTGAGTTATTGGCGCCTATGGAGATGGTTACACATGGACCTGAAGCTGGTGCTGATCTTTTTACCTTTAGCTCCCCATCACAATCTTCTTTAATGAAAAGCAAGTCCACCTGGAAAAGGAAGGCACGTGAGGGACCAGGTAAGGATCTTATTTCTGATCCATATTTACAAGTTAAGGGTGACAAAAAAAGAGCTTTGAGGTCTAATTCTGTTATGCATGTGTCTTCTCTCCATGAGAAGAAACAAAAGACAACTGTGGAGTCTTTTTTTGATAATATGGTGGTGGCTGCCTCGCAGCCCCACCAAGCCTTATGAGTTACTTAAGTTGGAACTGTCGAGGGCTTGGGAACCCTCGAACAGTTCGTGAGTTGGACCACCTGGTGTGTTCTAAGTGCCCAAACTTTGTTTTTTTAATGGAAACAAAGTGTAACAGGAATAAGGTGGAAAGTATTAGAAATAAAATTGGCTACCAGCACAGTTTTGTTATTGAGAGTAGGGGTTTAAGTGGTGGGATCTGTTTCTTGTGGAAAGATCATGTGGAGGTGGAGTTATTGACTTATACTCAGCATCATATCTCATTAAAGGTGTCTGCTGAGGGTGAACAAAGTCCTTATTTACTAACAGGATTTTATGGATTTCCTGATGCTGCTCGAAGGGCTGCTAGTTGGGAGCTTCTCAGGGCCATAAAGCCTTCTGTTAATTTGCCCTGGATTTGTATTGGGGATTTTAATGAAATCCTTCATAGTTATGAAAAATTTGGTGCAGCAGACAGGCCTTTCAGAATGATGGAGGATTTTAGAACTGCAATGGAAGATTGTGCTTTGAGGGAAGTTCCATTCCAAGGTGATTTCTTCACGTGGAGTAATAAAAGAGAAGGGGATTCTTTTACTAAAGAAAAACTGGATAGGGCATTAGGTAATCAAGCTTGGTTTGATTGCTTTCCTGATTGTCATATATCAACTCTTGCAGCTCAATGCTCAGATCATGCACCTATTCTCCTTTTATTGAGTTGTGAAAATTTAACTAGAGCTTCTGGTTCAAGGCCATTCAGATATGAAGCTAGTTGGTTTTTAAGGGATGGCTGTGAGGAAGTGATTAAAAGAGCATGGGGCAACACATTACTTCAGCATTCAAGGATAAAAGAATCTATGCAAGGCTTGAAAAGGTGCAGTGAGGAACTGACCCAGTGGAGTAAGGCTACTAGCCAAAGTACTAAGCATGTGATCCAGTCCAAAAGAAACCAAATCAAACAGTTGCAAAGTACTAATAGAGGAGACAGGAATGCAGAGATTTATCAACTCAAGAGGGAAGTTGACACATTAATGGAAGAAGAGGACTTAAGATGGAAGCAAAGGGCAAAGCAACAGTGGCTGAAAGAGGGGGACAGAAATACAAAAATTTTTCACAAATGTGCTTCCCAGCGAAGGAAAGTCAACTCTATTAAAAGAATAACAGATGATGAGGGGCGTATTATTGATAATCCAGAGGAATTGGGCTCTATATTTCATTCTTTTTTCAGTCATGTATTTACTTCCACAGTGCCTGCCAACTTTGAAGAATGCCTTCAGAATATACAACCTATGGTTATTCCAGAAATGAATGCTATTCTTACAAGAGGAATCTCTACTGAAGAAATTGAAAGGGCTGTATTTAATATGAATGGTCTTGGTTCTCCAGGTCCAGATGGTTTTCCTGCCATTTTTTATCAAAATCATTGGGGTGTGATTGGTCCTGATATATGTTCAACTGTCAAGAATGCCTTTCTAGCTGCTGAATGGCCGATGGACTTCAATGCAACTTATATTGCTCTCATTCCCAAAGTTAAAAATCCTTCAAGGGTAACTGAGTTTAGGCCTATAAGCCTATGTAATGTCATATACAAGATCTTGGCTAAGGTTCTGGCCAACAGGCTTAAACTATTCTTACCTCAGTTGATCTCTAACACTCAAAGTGCCTTTGTTCCTAACAGGTTGATAACTGATAATGTGGTGGTGGCTTTTGAAGCTATGCACTCTATGCAAAATCAGATCAGAGGAAAAGAAGGGTTCATGGCATTAAAGTTGGATATGAGCAAAGCATATGATAGGATTGAATGGTCATTTCTTCAAGCTGTCATGTTAAGGATGGGATTTGATTCTAAATGGGTTGATGTTATTCTAAAATGTGTATCTACCGTGTCTTATTCTGTTCTTTTAAATGGAATTCCTCAAAGTTTCTTTACTCCTTCTCGGGGAATAAGGCAAGGAGACCCTTTGTCTCCTTACCTTTTTATTATTTGTGCTGAATCTCTAAGTAGAATGATCCAACATGCTGAAGGGATTGGTGCTATTACAGGTATTCCATTGGGAAGAAATCAGGTGAGAATAAGCCATCTGTTCTTTGCAGATGACTGTCTTCTTTTCTGTAAAGCAAACCCATTGGAATGGTCCAGATTATCTCATCTTCTTGACACCTATGAGCTGGCAAGTGGTCAAAGACTTAATAAGGAAAAAACATCAATTCTGTTTAGCAGAAATACTAAAGATGAAGTTCGAGACCTAATCATTCAAGTGGCAGGTATTCAATCCTCTCTACCTTATGACAAATACTTAGGCCTTCCTGTGGAAATTGGAAGATCAAAAACCAAGGCATTTAGAAGTATTATTGACAAAGTTAGAGGGAGGATTAGTAACTGGAAATTGAAGTTTTTATCTCAGGCTGGCAAAGAGACCCTTATCAAGTCTATTATCCAAGCTATCCCTACTTATTGCATGGGTGTATTTAAAATTCCTAAGTCTCTTCTACTAGAAATTGGTAGATTGACTCAACAGTTCTGGTGGGGTCAGAAAGCTGAGGAGAGGAAGATGCATTGGTGTCACTGGGATAAGATGATTAAGGCCAAAGCAGTGGGGGGTTTAGGTTTCAGAGATCTTGAACATTTTAATCATGCAATGCTGGCTAAACAAGGATGGAGATTAATCCATTTCTCTCAATCTCTTGCAGCAAAAGTTCTCTCATCTAAATATTATCCTGATGGCCAGTTCCTAGATGCTACAATCCCAAGGAATTCATCTCTTGTATGGAGGAGTCTTATGGCTGCTAAACCATTGTTGGAAGAAGGCTTATTTTGGCGTATTGGTAATGGAGCAGGCACTAAGATATGGCACCATAAATGGCTGCCTATTCCAACTTCTTTTAAAGTCCAAAGTCCTATTTCTTGTCTTCATCCTGAGGAATCTGTCTCTGCACTTATTGACCATGAAGCCAAAACCTGGAAGTCTGACTTAATTGATCAAATTTTTCTACAGAGTGAAGCTGAAATAATTAGACAGATTCCTATAAGTTTATGTAACAGTCCTGATAAAGTTATATGGAGATGTACTTCTAATGGAATTTTTTCTGTTAGAAGTGCATATCATCTTCAACTTGAGCTTCATCAGAGAGCAAAAGGCCAGCACTCTCAAACTCCTGTTGGTAGTGAAAATTGGAACAAGCTTTGGAGAATTAAAGTTCCAAATGCAGAGAAGTTATTTTTGTGGAAAGCATGCCATAATAGTCTTCCTACAAAACTAAACCTTTTTAAGAGAAAGGTTGTAAATGAACCATGGTGTCCTATCTGCAATCAACATGAAGAATCTGTGGAACATGTCTTATGGGAGTGCGAGGCAGCTAGGGATGTGTGGTGCCTTTGCTCATTAAAACTGCAGAAACAATGTTTGAATCAGTTTTCTTTCAGGAGCTTGCTGATGCATATGTTGCAGAATCTTGAAGATGAAGTCTTAATGGAAGTTGCTGTTATGGCATGGAAAATTTGGAGAAGAAGGAATGATTTTGTTTTTAACCAAACTTTTTCCTCTCCTCAACTGATTGTAAGACAGGCTTATCAGAAAATTGATGATCTCAATGCTCTTCTCTCTCAACAGACAACTAATTCTCCAATCATAACTCAGACGATCCAATGGATTGCTCCTCCTCTTGATGTGTACAAGATCAACTGGGACTCTGCTGTGGATAAACTGAATTGCAAAGTGGGTGTTGGGACTTTGATTCGGGATTGGGAAGGAAGGGTGATTGCTTGTATGAGAATGTGCATATCTTTATTTCCTGACCCCTACTTGGCTGAGGCTATTGGAGCTCTACATTCTATCAAACTGGCACTAGACATTGGACTTAAACAGATTAATCTTGAAGGGGATGCTATGAATGTAGTGAATGATATCAAAGGCAACAAAGACAGTTGGCAACATTCTGGTTTGATTATTACTGATATCAAACAGCTGCTGCTGAGTTTTGACTCGTTTACAGTCGATTATGTTCCTAGAAATTGTAATGGCTTGGCTCATTGCTTAGCTAGAGATGCTTTACACATCAACGATGTCCTTATTGACATTGAGGATGTTCCTTTATGCATTGCTTCTCTTTTGTAATCGGGTGTTATTGAATACAAATGTTCCTTTCAAAAAAAAAAAAATATATATAAAAACTAACAATTGTATTTAAATCCTATAGTACAAGACCATTTATAATAGTGTCTAACAACACTATAGTAAATGTAATATGAATCCATAGTATCACTAGTATAATAAATTCTATTTAAACACTATAGTACAAGTCGATTCAAATACTAATTGTTAAAAATCAATACTAATAATTAAATTGAGTGATGAAAAAAATTATAAAAATCATAAATAGAATGATAACATATAATTAGAAACTATTGTATGATAAGTTGATAACATATAATTAGACACTAGTGAATTAATATTTAATATAATCAATACTAACAATTAGAAAAACCATAAATAAAAAAACCTAGGGATAAAAAAAAGCATTAAGATTAAAATTAAATTTAGGGTTCAAAAGAAAGGTTTAGTTTAGGGTTTAGGGGAAAAAAATGCCCAAAATATTGGGCATATTGAGTTCAAAAGCCCAAAACCGAAGTAGCCCAACCCAAAGGATGCAACCAAGCCCAAATTCAATCCAAACGGTGTCTTTTTCCCAAAAAATACTGTTTTGACAAGGTTACTATGTTCCACCCCTAGCAAAATGGCATTGTTCTATGGAAAAAATGATGTTGTTTTGACTATAGACTCTATGTTTCTACTCCCAATCTCACCCTCATTTTCCTTCTCACTCTTAGATTCTCTTAGAAAAACCACAACGTCGCTCACTCAGTCATTGCCTCTCTCTCTTTCTTCTCCCACCATGTAGCCGTCCATTGACTCCCCCTTGTTGTCTCACCCTTTTGCTACACTAACCCTCACTCACTCACTCATTTTCTGGCCCGCTACAACTCGGTAGTTCCAGTAGAGCCTCTTTCATTCTGACCTCACTCTACAAATGTCGTCCCTGTGTATACCCCTACTCGTCGCCATCCCCATCATTGCCCCTTGCAGCCGACTCCTTCTCTTAAATCCTTCACCCTTTGCCTCAGTCTTGGTCTCTGTCTCTCTTAAGTCCCTCATTGTAAATCTCTAAGTATTTGTTGGGTTTAATTTGTTGGTTTTAATTTGAGTGTACATATGCATTTTTCGTGATTTTGCTTCTAGATTTTCGAGTTTGTGGTTTCAGTGATTTTGGTTGTGATTTGGGTGATTTTGCTTGTTGGGGTTTTGGATGTAATTCTATTAATTGGTTGTAGTGATTTTGATTTTTTTTTTTGATAGAAAATATTAATTTTATTAATCAAATAGAAACACGATTACGGACAATTATCAAACCATAAGACTTGAGAAATACAGTCTGGAATAAAATCCCACCATAAATTAATACGTTCAACCATGAAAGCATTCCTAGCCAATTTATGAGCTACATTATTTCCGTCCCAATATACATGTGAAAGGTTACAAGTACCAAAACAAGAAGACAGTTTCTTAATTTCATGGTATAACACACCTAGCATAGAGTTATTCATACTATCATCCTGTAAGGCTTCAATAATGATCAAGCTATCACTTTCCACCACAATCTTTGAAATTCCCATTGTAGCACATAATTGCATACCTCGAAAGATGGCCAACAATTCTGTAGCCTCTGTATCTTCAAACTCACACTCAACTTTACTTGCTGCAATTAGGACCTTACCAAAAGCATCCCTTAGAACTGCACCAACAAGTCTTTCCCAACTCAGCAAACACTGTAGCATCGACATTCAATTTCATCTTTGCTTGTTGTAATTTTGTGATTTTGTGGATCTGACTCCACTTTAACAAGTCGAAGTTGGAGTCATAATTGGGGCATTTTGACTCCAATTGAGTCGGTGCTCGGCAAAACTAAGCAACAAAAGGAAGATAGAGCACTACTTCAACATGATAGTCAGACCGAGATCCTTTAAACTTGGTGACCTGGTGCTGAGATTGACAGGGATAACTACCAAGGAAGAAGGAAAGCTAGGGTCGCGATGGGAAGGTCCATACATCACTGCCAACAACCTTGATGGGAATCTCCTATCGACTACGAGACTCCCAAAGGAAAGAGCTACCGCACTCATTGAATGCACAACACATACAAAAGTTCTTCTGTTGAATATGTAAGCATATATACAAATGATGAATAAAGTTATATTTTTTCTCAACCCATTAAGGGTCCTCAATCTTGAAGATGACGTTGGCCCATGGCCATAATCACATAGAAAGTCCTCAAAATGTAAGGAGGGAACACATCACCCTATCATTCCCCTACGACGCCTAGGCTCTTATAGCACTGTACAAGTAGGTGGATAGGAAACATAGGGAGCCCTTGATCTTTTGACGACAAGGGAGGAGGAGCCTAATGGCGTGCACCTGCAGGATAGAAGGGACAGGAAGCCATGCAACATTAATTGCACCACCCATAAGTTGTGTCAAATTTAAGGAATCTAACTAAAGGAATTGTTGAGGGGACATATCCCCTTGACATAGGATATGGGCGGCCCACCCCTAGACCTAGTATAAAAACCGATCCCCAGGTATGAGGAACTTTCTCTGATCCTTCTACTCTCCCTCACAAACTACTAAGGTGATACTAACGTAAGTATCGAAGACTCCCCAGTTGGCACCCAGGCCCTCGACTATGTTTTTGCCAAGTGTGCAGGTCCAAGCCCAAAGTCCTAAGTCGTTGGTAACAAGTAGCATTATTGATGACATTTATTAACCTAGAAATAAAAGTACCTAGAAATAAAAGTACCTAAAAACATTTGAGGATATATCTAAGGTGAACCAACCAAAACGAATTAACTTAAACAAAATTAATAATGGTAAAGAGATCTTTTTTATTGTTTGACCAAATTAAATAAGTAAATTCTAAAGAGAACTAGACAAATCATGTAGAATTTACAATATTTAATAATATCCATATGGGATTTTTGGGTAGTGTGTCCCCAAATGATTATTTAGAAACTTTAAGATTCGAGTGTATTGTCAATATTTGTATATAAGACATGTTTAAACAATATGTATGTGTATTTTCTTCTAGAGAAATGATATTTGTAGTCGTGAGCGTGTAATCACTTTGAAAAAAATGAATAAATATGGAACCTATGTGAAAAGAAAATTAAATTTTTAATAGTAGACCATACTCATTTTCAAAAAGACTATATGACCCTTGTACACTTTACGACTATAAGCAGCATTACTCATTACTCAAGTATTTAACATTAGGTCTATTTATTTGCATTGAAATTTGAATATGGACAGATCAACGTTTCACTAGGTCTTCCTACGAATTTATGGCCATGCACTCCCAACCCACAGGATGGGGGACCAAATATATTGAATTTATAATCAAAAGTTGTAGTTCCATGTTTTCATTTTTGTTGGTAAGTAGCTGTCAATTCCTTGGTTGTATACCATTATCTTATGGATTTAAGGTTGGAAATGACAGCTATGCTCGATGCTTATCCGGTTAAACTCGAATCCAGTTTGATTTGTGAAAAAAAAAAAAGCTCATCCATGGAAGTAGATACCTGCTTCATTAGTAAATGACATATACCCAACAAAACTCCACTTGGCTCAGCTAAAACTGTTATAAAACCTCTCTGTTTTATAGTTATAAAAATGCCAAGATTTTTATAATATAGAAATCCTCTGTTTGAACAAATATAAAAGTTTCATTTCTTGAAACAACAAAAATAACCTTTCTGTTTCTTGACTCAAACAGAATGCTCAAGAACCACAATAGTCTCAAATTAATATCAGCTATTATCACAAAATCAACAGTATACCAACTCAGATCAGGATACCAATATATAGCACTTTACAGAACAGATACTATGCACGGATCAACAAGATAAAAGAACAGATATATCAAAAATTTCAAGAAATAAGTATGAACAATAAAGAGATAGGAAAGCAATGAAAGAACACATCGAGATACATGGTTCGACCCTAATGGTCTACGTCCACAGCAGGAATGGTCTCAGAGATCTTTATTGATAAATCAATGAATCACAGAGAAGCCTCAGTTCATAGTGATACAAAACCTTCTCAATTCTCACACAGAAATCGCATAGATTTCTCCTCTCAAGAGCAAACCCTAGAAAACCCTAGAAATTGCCCTCTCCCCTTCTCTCTGCCTCTTTTCTTTTTAGCTGATACAAGAATGAGTTTAGTGTATTAGGGTTACAACACATAAGTGAATGTATATATATGGTACAACAGATTTGCAACACGTGTATTACATCTAGCGGCTCAGCACATCTCTTAAGATTCACGGCACAGGCTCCTCATGTGCCTGTTAAGGCTGTTTTAAAGCTTCAGGGAACTAGCTAGAGCCACAAGTTCTACATTCACTTAATCACATAATAAAACTCATTAGTAATTAAAGGCAACAAAAGAAATGTATTGACATACATATTACAAAAACTCATTAAGGCCTACTCATTTATTCTCAAGTCGACTCGTTAGCTCAACTTGATTAAAGTTCATTTATATATTAATAAATATATACATACACCTATATATATAACACTTTTATAATTAAATATAAAATATGTAACCTAATTACTTACACCACAATAGAAATAAATTTTAGTGACGGTTTAGAAATTGTGACAGCCCCCAAACCATCACCAAAATGCATTTTTTGTAAGGGTTTGTTCAAACCGTCACTAAAACTAGATGAGAAATCTTCTGATGTTTGAATGTAGGTAAATTTATGTTCAAATGTCACATAACATTCGAATATTAAGGCTACATACGTGTGAACGTTAAATCTTTTGGTGCCAACATTTGAACGTTAGTGACTTATGTTTGAACATTAATTTTAATTTTTTAAATATAACTATAATTTATATATATTGTAAATTTGCTAGTCATGCTTTTTGAAAAATTTTAAAAAAGTGTAATATATATTTATATATAAATAATTTGTAAAATATAAATATATATTTATATATATATTTAATAATATATATGTTTATATATTTTTTATTAGTATTTATGTATGTATATATATAAGCAGGGGGAGGGGCGAGGTTGGGCACTGCCAGCCCCCTGCATCAGCTAGAAGGGCTAGATGCGGGGTGGGGACCCTCATCCCTGCATGGGTGGGGCAGGGTTGCATGGCCCGCCATGCGGGGGTGAGGCGGACGTGAGCGAGGCAGCGGGGTGTAGGGCCTTGACTTTTCAGTTTGATATTTAATTTAAAAAGATTTAACTTGAAGTGAAGTGATTTAAATTTAAAGTTGGATAAGTTGACATTAAAAAACATTTTCACAACTGAAATTAATAAACAATAGATATAGTAAATAATACTTTTGTGCTCTAATATTAAAAGAAAAATACAATATTTTATCAAAAAAAAAAATGAAATACAGTTTATGATATACTTTTGTAAACAACGCTCAGAATAATGCATTGTTCAAGAAATTCGTACTCCATATCTTCTCAAGCAAGGTGTCGACCTTCTCGTTGAGGATATCTACATGGTGAGCAATCCTGGCGACTCTCTCCTCCAAAGCCTGACTTGTCTGTCGATCGGTGTGCACAATAAGCTTTGAGGTCAGCCTATTAACCCAAGCAGGCCGCACATCTCCTGTAGATGTACTCGTCGGTTGCTGACTAGTACTCCTCACACTGGGCTCGAGCTCAGGTGGAGGAACAAGATCCATAGTAGGCGGTGGACGATGTCGAGCATGCCCTCTCTATTGGCCAATGCTATGCCGACGTGTGCTCATGTTGAGAGGGCTCATTTGATTTGAGATCCACTCCTCCGCCTAGAGTGGCACTCTCTGGACTAGTAAATAGAGTCGTTTTGAATTAAAATATTGAAATAATAAATGAGAGTGCACGGAATCATTTATTAAAATTTCTCAAAATCTATGCCATAAAAATCATAACTTAAAATCTCTGTACATGATCTAGGCCACTATCACGTCTCCCTAGACTAAGTTCTATTCTACAACTTTACCTTTATAAATATTCTAAGTTGAGGTCATTTAAAACCATAAAACCAAACTAAACTCATCATAAGAGCACTCACCTTTGATACTGTATCTCTTCTTTATCCCTATATTTTGAGCAAACTTTTAGGGTTTGATGTAAAAACACCACTCCATCCCTATCCCTAATATGGGGATGAAGTTTATAGATGCTACAAAGGTTCCCCATATGTGGGGAACCACTGAACATCCCCAAATGTGAAATCGGTTCCCTAGCCCTTCGACATCCTGCGTCTTCTTCCTCATGACGATTGGGTGCCCTTCATATTCTCTTCGAGTTCCCTGAATCTCGCATCCATTGGTATGCCCATTCCAGATTAGCTTTTACTAATTTAGATTGTACTTGCTACAATCATAGGTTTTACTTCTTTTGTGTTTTTGAGATTTAATGTTTTCTTCTTTCATTCTATATCAAATTTCTGAGAATGAAAGGTTCTCCTTTTCCCTATTTTTGGGTAATTAAAATTTATTTGTCAAAGGGTTTTGGGTTAATGGAAAAATAACCTACAAAATAAGGTCCCGTTTGGTTTTGAATTTGGGGATTTTGTGGAAAATTAGGGGTTGCATTTCTTTGGGACATTTTTCCATCTTTAACTGTGATTTGATCGATTACCTGGGAACAAAATTGATGGTTCAGTTTAGGTGAGGTTGTGATTATGCTTGGCTATCTTCTTGTTCCTTGCTGATTTCGTTTATATTTCTTGTCTCATTTTAGATCTTGAACCGTGTAAAAATTGATCATACTTGAAGATGTGGGAAATTTACCAGATCTTGTAATGATCTGTTAGTTTTTGAAATTTAGCCATCGAAAGTTAGAATAGATGATTATATTTGATGATTATATTTGCTATATAAAACTAGAGTATGATTATATTTGCTAATATTATGGTTTTCTTGCTAAGTAAACACCATTTTCCAATAGGATACCTTACAATCAACACATATATCAATTAATATGTTGATTTTGATCATTATCCTAGATTGTCTATGTGCCTGTTGTTTGTATATCACTTGTATTTTGGACATTTAAGGAAGTGAACAGTTCATAGTTTATAATGATCTTATGGTCCTTTGATGAAAGTCATAAGTTTCAGTTTTCTGCATAGAGAGAAGGAGAAGAAGGTAAGGGTGGAGGGTATGCTTAGCTGCATCTTTATAAATGGTTCAGTTCGTGTGTTGTTTTTATTCCTTGTTGGTAGTGATTTTGTATGGATTTTAGATTAATTTAGGGTTTGTTAAAGTGATTTTGTAGTTGAAATCAATGTTTGTGCTTCTATGTTGGGGTAAGTTTAGTGATTTGTCGTTCTAAATATGTATTGTATGCTACTACGAGAATTATTTTTGGTGATGAGAAACTGAATATAATCATGTGGCATCTTAAGATAATCGTGTTAGTGATTTAGTCGAATATACAAAATGGCACATGAATATGTACACTCCACTTGAGAGCAAACACATTCATGTGGTATCTTAATGACTTAAAAAGAAAGAAATATGTATGTATATATATATTGATAAGTAAAGAAATACATATATATTGCTTTGTGTTAACCATATTTGGTGACTATAAATACATGGTTCAGTGTTTTAGTTATGTTTATTAGCTGGTTTTGTGACTGGAAATACATGTGGGTAGTAGATAAGTGTTTTAATTATGGTTATGTCTTGTGGAATGACATATATTGCATTGATAGTTTTGTGAATTATGTTTTGACATTTCTGTGGATTATATTTTGACAATATTGTGGTATTTATTGTTTTTATAGTTTTGTGGATTATGTTGTAATTATGTTTTGACATTTTTGTAGATTATATATTGACAGTTTTGTAGCATGTATTGTTTTGACAGTTTTGTGGATTATGTTGTAATTATGTTTTGACAGGTATTGTATTGGCAAATTTGTGGATTATGGTTTGACAGTTGGGGTGCCATGTATGGAAAAATATGAAAAATTTTTTTTATTAAATTAATATTATTTTATCTATTATTTTGGCTAGTAGATCCAATGTTATACGAGTGAATCAGTGGTCTATATTTATACTCAAAAAAGTTCAATAGATTTTCATGCATATGGAGAATGAAATTCTAATGTTACATAATTCTTTAGTTCCTTAGGTTTAGAATGGTATGTGCACTTTCATTGCTTTTTCCATGGATAGTTCCAATATGTGTTTTTGGGTCCTTTGCAGTGTTTTGTATCTCTCGGGAGAGGTGGGCTGTTATTAGGCTGTGATGATGGTGTTATAGTGTGGATTAATTCTGGTGTTATAGTGTGGATTAATTCACGAGTGGTAATGGGGCCTCATCGATATGGCGGGATAATCCTCACCCAGATGGCCATATTGCAGTTTGTGGTACTTTCCACAAAAGGCAATTAAGGTTCGGGTAGAGTTTTGTAACCATTTGATGTTGGGCTCTTTGCTTACACATGCTGCCAATATTTACACCATTATCAGCCTCATTTATTTATACATTCGATAGGAATGCTCTTATTCAGCATTGTTGTGATTTGCATGTTGTTCAGTTGTTGTTTTGTGTGAATATGTGAATTGGTCAGTTCTATTATATTGCAAAGTGTTGTGTCATTGCTTTGTGTTATGTTGTGATAGAGAAGTAATGTGTAAATTAAACCCCCTTGGCTGTGATGATGACAAAGCCTGGTGAAAATACAGGAAATTTATGGTCCTTTCCTCAATGGCTGGGCAACCCGGACGGCTAACAAGTAGTGGCAACTGGTTGTTGTAGCCATGAGTGGGTGGCCAAATTTCCAAGATGTCACCATTCGGTTCTTAAGCCGGCGATGGATAAACCCAAAACTTCATAGTTACGTGTCTAATATTTCAATGCTTTTTTAGAGATGGATTCACAAAACCCTAGACATATGTACTTCAGCAACCTCCTAAGTCAAGATCCTCAACTCGACCCCACTTATGGTGGGAAAAGTGGAAACTCTCCTATAACTATTAGGACTCTCCACCCCTACCTCCATAATGATCTTATCGGTGTTAGGAAATCAATCAGGGGTGCGAACTTCACCCTTGAAAAAGACAAGTTATAACTTTGAGAATATACAAAGTGGAAACTCTCCTATAACTATTAGGACTCTCCACCCCTACCTCCATAATGATCTTATCGGTGTTAGGAAATCAATCAGGGGTGCGAACTTCACCCTTGAAAAAATCAATCAGGAAGTGAACCTCCATAATTGTCTTTGCATGGCTGAATTGTAACCTTGATGCCGTCTAGGGAACAAAGCAAAAACACTCAAATCTTTGGGAAAAGAATTTTGAGTACTTCTAGCAATTTAAAGAAACCACAAATGATTGGACAATAAAGTCTTTGATACATCGGTGGTCAATTATTTAAAAGGTGACAAACAAATTTTGTACAAAACTAGCCTAGGTTGAAGGGTTGAATCAAAGTGACATAACTGAGCAAGATAAGGTAAAATATATTTACTTTTACCTATTTTATGAATACATAATTTTTTTTGTACATTGGTTCAACATAAATTTTTTTGTTTACATGCAAGTTTGACAAGGTCAAGGTTATGTACCAATCGCTAAAGAAATGGTCCTTATAGTTTGAGCATTGTTGGCACTTATTGAAGGACCAACCTAAATGGATTTGGTGTTCCACAAAGGAGGATCCAAAGCAAATGAAGATGATGTCCCTAACCTCAACTCGATGTTCGAGGGCTATGGTAGATTCAATTTTTGATCTCAAGGCGGATAATGTGATGGATAATGACGTGACCGAATTGGACCGACCAATGGGAAGGAAAGTTGAGAAAGAAAAATGAAAGGCCCAAGGTAGGCAAGCAGAGGAAAATTTTGTGTTCAAAAAGATGAAGTATATGCTTTTGGAGGAGTCACGCACTCAGGAGAAAGAGTTTTTTCGCCTCAAGGCCAAGAATATGGAATATGACAAGGAAAAAGGACAAAAAATATGTGTCTCGAGGATGAAAGACTAAGGTTGGACGGTGAGAAGATGGAAAATGAGAAGGATAAAGAGCTAAATAAATTGCATCAAGTGGACGAAAGACTAAAGTTGGAGGCGAAGAAACTAGAGCTCACCAAGAAGGAAGCGGATCAGCGCATTATGATGATGGACGTGAGTGCCATGCTAGAAATGCAACGGTTATATTTCCAACATTTGTAGAGGTAAATCATGGCGAGACGCTATGTTGCAGCAGATTTGGATTGAATACTTTTTTATTGTAAAAATTTTATTTCCTTGTTTTATGTTTTAGACAATGATGAATGAGTATATTATTGATGCTAAGACATTTTTTTTTTAGTAAACTTGTGTAAATTGAAATTTTGAAACAAGGAAATTGGTCATTACAATTTTAGAAACTATTACAAATTACTTCAAATATAGTCACTACTAACATGAAGGAAATATGAATGGAAATTTGATTACCTCAAATTTAGTCAATACTAACATAAAGAAAATATCATACTATAATGCGACATGTCTATTATTGGGAATATAATAGCCATTGATGTTCAATTAGATCTGCTTGAAGCTAATGATATGTTGAACTATCTCTAATATGATGATGATGCTGGATGAAGTTCGTAAGCTCAGTTGTATGATTGCGTGACAGTTCTGGGACTTCAACATCAAGTTGATCATACCCAATATTCAGACTTTCACTATCATCAAGCTCGTCTTCAATGATCATATTATGTAGAATAACACATGCTTTCATTATATTTGTTAGTTTCTTGACTTTGAGCATTTGAGAAGGTCCATGAATGATTGCAAATCATTGTTGAAGTACCTTGAATGCACGCTCGACATCTTTTCTTGCAAATTCTTGTACTTTTACAAAAATTTTCTTCTTATTCCCTTGTGGTGATGACATCGTCTTCACAAAAGTTCGCCACTTGGGATAAGTACCATCCACAAGGTAATACCCCATAGTGTAGTCGTTATCATTGATTGTGTAATTGATTGGAGGAGCACGCCCTTGGGCAAGTTCCGTAAAAATAGAAAATCTCTCTAGCACATTAATATCGTTATGTGAACTGGGCATACCAAAAAATACATGCCATATCCAGAGATCACATGAAACAACTGCTTCTAAAATAATAGTTGGTTCACGAATGTGGCTGGCGTACATACATTTCTAGGTTGCGGGATAATTTTTTCACTTTCAATGCATGCAGTCAATGCTTCACAGCATTCCTGGGAATCCTCATTGTTCACCAAACGCAAGTAATTGAGCAATATCATTGGCATTTAGAAACGGCAAATATTCATCTGAAAAAACACTTAATATTATTTCAGAGAATTTTTTGAGACTCTCAATTGCGATGCTTTCACTAATACGTATATATTCATCTATAAAATCTGCAATAAACCTATACGTTAGCATTCTAAGTGCTAGAGTTATCTTTTGCATAGAAGATAAATCGAGTCTTCTGGCATTACCTATTTTCTCAACGAAGTACGGCTGGTAAAACTCTACCTCATTTAGAATACAGAGAAATAGGAAACGACTCATCCGAAATCTCATTCGAAATAGATTTGAGGGATATATTAGATTTTCTACTAAATAATCGCATAATAGGCGCCCATGCCCTTGAATATGATCAGGCTGAATAAACTTAAAGCGTTGGCAATTGCCACGATGCCTCATTGACTGTCCATCGGTCTCGTCATTAAGAACAACATCCAGCTCATCTTCAGAGGATAAGTATGTAAGCAATTTGCAAAAAAAAGTATGAGCCATTTGATGAAGGGAGTGGGAGATTAGGGGAGACTGTTGAATTTCAATTCTTTAGATCAAATGAAACTTGAGTTTGTGAGAATGTGAATGCTAGCAAAATGATTATTTATAGAGGAAAAAATTACCGTTACATATAGGACAAAAAATATTACCGTTTGAGTGAAGACAAAAAAAGTTACATTTGGAGAAAAGACAAGGAATGTTACCGTTGGAGGTAGGAGTTCAAAATCTTACCATTAGAGAAATGACAAAAAATATTACCGTTACAAAAATGACAAAAAATCTTATCATCAATATGTGGCTAGGTATAGCCATTACAGAAATTGATAAAGAGTATATATTAAAAAAATACTATCACGTTAGAAAATGCACATATTAAAAAAATTACTATTTTTATAATAGGATTTCGGTTTGAAAAATAATTATGTATTTGTTAGTCAAAATCGTATAAATATTTAGTAGAATGTGATATTTGAAAAGAAGATAATAAAACAAAAGACTTTAGTAGTTAAGATTGTAAATGGAAGTGAGAGAAAAAGTAATAAAAAGAGAATAGAGAAATATTATTTAATAGAATAGAGATAGGGATGGGGAATGAGATATAAGAGGTTTTTAAAAGATGAATAAAATTTAATAAAAAAATTTAGAAAATGTGATTTTTAGCTAAATTATAGGGAATTATATGAGGACCCGGATGTAGATGCTCTAACATAAACATACTAAATATGAGGTTTTCATAAAATATTTCATAATTACCTTAAAACTATGGCTGATCATTCTGGTGCTTATGCTATACATGCATGACTAATTTATCTAAATTAATTGATTGATCTGATTTATTTAACTGATTTGACTGGTCAACACATATAATCTTGTGTACGAAGTTGAGTACCAGCCCTACGTCCCAGGGCCGCAAGGGGAGCTGCATAGTATTATGGCATACTATGTGCAGTTTTCCATTTTCGCCGAGTGGAGGATCAACCATGGTATTTAGAACAACAAAATTTACCGTTGTATTAAGAATGCCATTTGAAAATTTTCGCTTTTAACCATGAAAAGCCGTTGGGAGACCAATAGACCGTGTTAACAATGTGTGGGTCAGTCCAATTAATATCTGAGCTCCATTTAGAGTAATAACCTGATGTCGACTAGAGGTCCTTTTTTCTTATTTATGTTCGTTTTTGTGGGAGAGGGAGGGGGTTTCTCTGGTGGCTTTAATTGATCATTATTGAGCCTAAGAGGACAATAATTATACCCCAAGGGAACCCAACTCAGGCAAACTGCCCTGATTCATTCCAACCTTTATAATTTGTTGGGATCCTCTCGCCATTGCCTGTGCTTATACTTCACTCCATATATATCCCACTAATCTAGCTGATTAGATCGAGACATGATGATAGTGACGATCCATGATCATAAATATAAAGTGAAGGTTTTCCTTTCCTTCAATTAGTTATTTATTATTATTATTATTATTTTTTATCAGAATACGATAATAAACACCTAAGCCTGAGAAAATGGCAATGGGACGATATGATAGGCATAGGCAGAGACTATGATTGAAATTTGAGCACGCGGGAATCGTGTCTGTTTCAAGACCATGTCTCATTCCCACTGTCCTCCGGTCTACGAACCTCATCATTACTCCAATTCCATTAAGTGCTTGAGTTATTGATTATTTTAATTTCAACATTTTATTATTTTTCCATCCGAGTTGGAAAAATTTTCCAAGATCATGCATTTTCCTGTATTGATGTTCGCGCTAATGATCTCTAACAAATTGTATCATATTCATATAAAGAAAACAAATAAATAGCAAAAATAACTTTTATAAAGTTTTTTTATTTTTTATTTTTATTTTTCTACTCATTAATGAGAGTATTCTATTTTTTATTTTATTGCTTAATTTCTTCTTAGTTCATTATAAGTTTACAATATAATAAAGTGGTCCACGTTCGAATGTAACACCTAGCATTCAAATGTAGGAAGACGTTCGTTGGAACGTTTAGCATTTACATTTGAACATTTCCTAAATGTTCGAACGTCTTTACATTTGAATATTTGGCACGGCTTAGCCTACACGTTCGAACATTACTTTTTGTTACGTTCAAAAGTATTGAGGTTAGTTAAATAGGCGGGACAAATCTTGCAGTTCCAAATTTTGTTCATACATTTGAACGCATAATTTATATACGTTCGAACGTTTCTAGATTTTTCACAATGACTTAATGTTTAAAATGTCGTTGTAATAAGTTGAGGGATGTTCAAAACAACTCCGTTGGCTTTAATTGGACCTATTTGCAGCGACTTCATCCCATTTGCCTTTAAGCACCCATGCTTAAACATTTAGAGAGAGTGAGAGAGAGCTTGAGTGAGGGAGAGTTAGAGGATTATTTTATTGTCATTTGCTTTGCTCTTCAAGAGGGATAAGGTGAGATTAATTTTTCTCTGTGTTTCTTTTTTTTTTTTTTTTTGTGTGTGTTTTGTTTGTTAATTATTTTATTGTAAGGATGTGTTGTGAGGTTTGAACTAATTTTCCTTGTACTTTTCTTTGAAGGATTATTTGTTGGAGCTTGTTGAAGCATTTGATTTGTTAACTTATTTGTTGGGCTAGGTATATTTCTAAACTTTGTTGTGAAATTACTATGAATTTTATTTTTGAATATGTGATATCATTGTGAATAAATTTGTGAACTTTTATTGAATATGTTGGAAATATGTTTATATATTATGAATTTGTATGTGAATATTTATTAAATATGTTGGCAATATGTGAAATACTGTGAATTTGTTTGTGAATATGTTTACATATTGTGGAAATATGTGATATCATTGTGAATAAATTTGTGAACTTTTATTGAATATGTTGGAAATATTTAATATATTGTGATTATTGTTTGTGAATTTTTATTGAATATGTTTATATGGTTAGAAATATATTGCGTTTTGTTTGTGGGTTTATGTGAATTTTTTATGAATATTTTTTGATGTTTTTTGAATTTGTTGTAATTTGTTCTTTCTTAGGAATATTATAAGTTTTGGAACTTAATTTAAGACTAAGGATAAAATTATTCTTCACCAAGGTTAAAATCTTAATATTTAATATGGGAATAAATATTTATTATTTAATTAGTATATATAATATATTCATACTAGTTTAATTAGAATATCATTTTTATTAACTTATAAGTAAATAAGTTTTATTAAAGAAATCTTCACTTATAGTGGAGGAAAACCGTGTTAACAGCCAAGACACCATGAAACCCTCATCTCCAAAAATAACAAATAATCAATAACAAACGAAATGAAAACCATGAAATGCCCATATATACTAAACATCATTTCCTACTACTTTGAATATAAGGGAAACCCCCCTGTCCAATCTAATGATACCTCTAATGAAAAGAAGAGAGATGTGAAACTGAAAACCATGACCCATTAAAACCTTGAGCACCTTTTTTTGCTAAGCCATCCGTTGCTACATTAGTTTTTCTGAAAGAATGAGAAAAAGAATAATTGAGACCGACTAAACACCTTTGAATTTCCTTCCAGAAATCCTCCACATACCAAATCCCACATCTCTTCGTCTTAAGCCAATGAATTACAAGCATAGAGTCAAGTTCAATTTCTACATTTGTGTAACCCATGCTGCAAATATGCCGAAGACCACTTAATAAACCCATCATTTAGGCATAGTTATTCGAGTTATGGCTTGTTGATACTGCAAAACCACAAAGTAACTCCCCTTTTGAATTTCAAATAACTCCTCTCACACCTGAAAACCCTGGATTACCCAGAGAACTTCCATCCGCATTCAATTTTGCCCACCCCTCCTTAGGTCGTTTCCACTAGACCATCCTTGCTTTCAATTTTATAGCTGCCCAGAAAAGCCAAAACCGGATTCAGCACCATACCATCTGGACCGACTCTGCCACCCCCTCCATTCTAGCCTTGAATGCCACCAGAGCCTCCATGTAATAATTGATGGTAAAATACCAAGCAATTGTCCACTGCGGGATGATCTCCAAGCTCACGAATGCCAACATTCAACTCTATCCTTCCATGTTCTACCATCCATTCTCGGCATTCCAATTAACTGAGAGCCAATATGCCATATTCCTTCCTCAACTTCAACTCTTGCAAATACATGGTTAAGATCTTCATATCCACAAACTAAACAACAATCGCATCTGGACACTAACGGAATGCCGAGCCTCCTAACACGGTCGTCCAGTGGGAGACACTTTGGTGACTGACATTTCCTTTGGACGAGAAGGATTCCAAACCGATTTTTCCCATGGAAACTTTGGTCCATTTGATTGAATATAGCTCCATGCAATACATGTAGAGAATTTCCCATCAGAATTTGGTAAATAGATTAACATGTCTGTTCCATATTTCACCCTCCCCTATTGTTCAATAATTTCCTCTATTTTTTCATGCCCCACAAGTCGAGTAAACAAATCTACATTCCAACCCATGTCAGCCTTACAGTCCTATAGTGTTAAATTTGGCAATTCAATTAACTATATATAATGATTTATACATATAATAACTATATATAATTTAACTACCCGGGTAGTTAATTGCCTTTTTCTGTCTCTCTAATTTGATCTATTCTTTCATTTGTTCCTAGTACTACCTTAGAAGATGGCCTTATACATGTACAAGAACAAACTTTATACTAGTGCCCATTTGCCGAGATCACTCGTCATTCAACCATTTACGAATTTTTTTTCCATTTTTTTTCTCTAATTGAGCTACTCAAGAAAATATATTCATATCTGAACTAGTCAAGAAATTATATTAATATCTCATTTCTTTGAAGGGTATTCGGGTGGAGGCAACTTAGAGAAAAATCCTAAACAACAATAGGTAGTACATACATCTAAAATAAAAGTGCTTTGCTAGAAGATTGCTCTGTTTTGGGGTAGTTTAATGGAGTGGTTGAATTCTATGAATAAGGAGAGGCTAATGAAAAAATCAAAACTTTCATAAAATATTTCAGGGCCTAGCTAGCTTTTTCTGTTTCATCGAAAATTCCAAGCTCACCAACACTACTGAAAGAGTTATTGTTGCTTTGATTTAAAGAACCATTCAAAGTTAGATAGATTTTTTTGTTATATGTTAAGATCTTGGCATAGAACACAACAGGTTAAAATTTTTATCCTGATCACTCAATTTCATGTGCACATTTATATTTTAAATCTCCTAAATTGCCCATCCACTAGAAACCAAGCAAAGAGGACCAAAAAACCAGCAACACGTAATAATGCCACAGAAAACATTACAACCCTTAGTTAGCCAGAAAATAGCATATTTAGACATTGCATATGCATTTACATGTGTATTTGTAAATGCAAAGCACCATAGTCGCAGGACAATCGTGCTTAAGCAGGACCAAATCCATGAATAAGTTTTTCCATTTTTTCCCCTTTTATAAGCAAACAAGACAATCCTATCAATAATAATCTCGAGAGATACATTTTAAAATCAAAGACAAAAACGTAAAACAACTAAACTCTTTACATCTATCAACCACAAAGTTAGAAGCGATATGACCGAGAGTAAGTGGCACAAAGAAACGAATGAGAGAGAGAGAGAGAGAGAGAGAGAGCGATGGAGCATAAAAGAAACTCACCGGTGAGAAGACGGCGGCTCTAGCAATGAACAGAAACCCTTGTGTTATCGCCGGAGAGAGAGAGAGAGAGAGAGAGAGAGAGAGAGAGAGAGAGAGAGAGAGAGAGAGAGAGAGAGAGAGCGAGAGAGCGAGAAAGAGAGTGAAAATGGAGTCTGTGTGGGAAAATAAGACGCGGGAGTATTAAGGGCATAAAACCTATTGAGGCGACCTAAAAGTCGCCTTAATAATACAACAAGTCGCTGTAATAAAAAACTAATAACAACAAAACAACTGCTATGACAATATAGAATTACACAACAGGTTATTTTCGGCCATATTTTTTTTCGCGAACAAAAATCGCCAGAAATAAATTATTTTTGCAGCTATTTTTTTTTTAATTGACACAAACATTTTACCAAAGTTTAAAAATAGGCTTTTTGCGACAATGATTCTATCACCGAAAATAAAAATAGCCGCAAATAGTCCTTTTTCTTGTAGTGAGCCCCCACCCCCTATATCAAAATAAATAAATAAATAAATAAAAGATCATGCCTCTTCAAAACAAGGTTTGGTATGGATCTTCAAGTTTTACTAGAGGATCGCCAAATTTAGCAACCCCATCATTTTACCACTTCCCCAACTTTGAAAAAAACAAAAAGACTATGATTAATCAGGAAAAACATAACCATCAAGGTTTGTTACTAGAGGAATTCTAACCCCATTTCTATGCACTTGAAAGAAAGCAAGCTTTGTTACATGTAACTCCCTTGGTTGATTAACTAAATTGTGTGTAAATCTCTTAGTTGATACAAAATTCAGATTAATCTATCTCCAGTGCTCTTAAACTCAACAAGTCTATTTTATGGCATGTGATTCTCGGACTTCTTTTGAAATTGTAGTTGGAAATCTCATCTTTGCATGAATTCATTCACTTTATTTGCTAGAGTCTAGCAAAAAGCTAGTTGGGGGGTGTGATAAAGGGTTAGAATTGCATAATTAAGTTGTTTAAATGAGTGATTTATTTTATCAAATAAGAATTGAACACTTAATTATGCATCGAATTCTAATATTGAATGTCAAATTAATTGATGCCAATATTTTTGCACATCAAAGTCTCATATTTGCCCTTGAAATACTTAAACTATAATATCAATTCATTTATATATTGTAGGGCATTTATGGAAGGAAAGAAAGAATGGGACCTATGAGAAAAAAAAAAAAAAAGTTAACTACGGTTTTATGGAATCTCATCTAATAGAGATCAAAAGCACCATTCGGACACACACATGCAGTGGACTCAAATCCACACATTCGGACCATGCAGTGAACTCACACAGCACACATGCAGAAAATGCAAACATGCAGACCAACACATGCAACCATGCAACAGACCAACACATGCACACATGCAGAAAAGTGCAAGCACCATTCGGACCATGCAGTGGACTCACACAACACACATGCAGAAAATGCAAACATGCAGACCAACACATGCAACCATGCAACACACCAACACATGCACACATGCAGAAAAGTGCAAGTATCATTCGGACCACATGGACAGCACACATGCAGCAGGTCAGCAGAAGAAAAAAAAAGAAGCAGCTGGCCCTCAACTTTGACAGAAGATCACGCTGGCATCTATGAGGCAGCACGTTGAAGACAGCAGAGATTTAATTCTTTCTTTCTCGTTCGGTGGTAACCTTTAGCAGTTGAAGACAGCAGGAGATCACATGGGATCGGGCTGGCTTTTGACTCTTTATTTTTCAACTTGTTTTTATACGGGGGTTCGTTCATGAAGGGTAGCTATTTTTTTTTTTTTTTTTGTGTTTTCAAACATCATTAATTTACTTTTCGTTTAGACTAGATGGGGCTGGGTTTGGTTTTATTTTTTTCATTCCTGCTTTCTGTTTTGGACGCTAGCAGCAAATTATCTGCTGTTTCTTTTGGTCTTTCATTCGGCTACAGCAGAGTAGACTTTCTTTTCTTTCTTTTTTTGTTGAAGCTGGACAAGTAACTTAGTTTTGGAGTGGTTATTTTCTTTCGTTCAGACGCTAAGCAGCAGTTTTTATTTGATTTTTCTCTGCTTCTTTTTGGTTTGTTCGTTCGGCGCAGCAGAACTTTACACCTTGTTTTCGTTCCAGACCTGCAGTAGTTATTTTCTTCTTCTTTTCATTTTTGAGACAGGAGGCGGCTGGTTTTGGCTTTTCCTTCATTCATTTTTCTTGCTTTTGGTTCATACCTGAGCAGCAGGGTAGTCCTTGGTTACCTTGGTCGGCTGGTTTGATATTATTTCTTTTTTTTTTTTTTCGTTTCACAGCTCTGCTTCTTGGCTCTTACTGGAGTCGGCTGGTGTGATTTTACTTTTTTTTTTCTGCTTTACGTTTTACGTTTACATTCGGAAGTTGGAGTTTTAGTCGGCCAGATTTTTATTTTTATTTCTTTCTTCTTAGTTTTGTTTGGACGGGACCTGGGAGCTCTCTCTTGTTTTTAGCTTTTTTCTTCTTTTTCATTTTCCCAGTTTTTGCTTCTTAGTTCTTAGTCGTTCCCGCTTATAGGTCTTGCGAATTCATTGGGCCTTTTTTTTACTTTTCAGCTTGGTGTTTATTTTTATTTTGGGTATTTTTCTCTTAAATTTTAGCATGGTTCACCTTAAATTAATTTTTGTTATTAGAGTTATCATGTGTAGCTAATTTTAGAAACTTGGGTTGTGGAATGAGATTTAATTTATTTTAGGTTCTAGTTTAATGCAATATTTTGTTGTTGAATGTTGATTTCACTACGTTACTAGTTGGATTTAAATTGAAAATAGACTGTGGCTCTTGCTCTTGTTTTGTTGTTGACGTAAGGCACAACAAAAGCTTGAAAATTATCAAGGCTTCTCTCGATTGATTGTTAATGTGTGTTTGGCTAGTAAAGTAGAGAATCCCTTAGAAAAATATTGCAATCCCTTAGATAAATTAACTTTTTATCTTCCGATTATCAATGCCTTGATTGGGTTGTTAATCCAGAAAATTATCTAGAATCCAAAATAAAGAGAGTCTCAAACCCAACCCAAGTGTTTGTTAATTTACCTTTTTGATTAGAAACTCTAATTTCAACTTTGATTAATTTTTTTTGCATTGCATTTTAATTTTATTTTCATCTCTCATAATCGACACATTTGTTTCTCAAAAATCTCATATACGCTTTGATAACCCTTTGTCCCTGTGGAATACGATCCTGGACTTATCCTTGATACAACTTGACACTTCTACACTTGGAAGCACATTCGACCTCGAGTCAAGTTTTTGGCGCCGTTGCCGGGGACAACTGGTGCTTATTAGAGCATTCCTCCACTACTGAGAGGACGTTGTGGAGCTGTGAACCTTTTCACAGCCTGGGTGACATCTAATTTTTTTTTCCTTCTCCTTGTTTATTTTTCATGGTCTTTGATTATCTGCTCTTGTTTGTATGACTAGTTGGACTAGAGACCATACATCTCGACTGTTTAGGACACAATCATTGACATCTTTAAGCTCTGCATCATCTTCTGTAGAATCATCATCAGACACTGATAGCATCATGGCTGAAAATGAGCATCATGATAAGGAAGTGGAGAATCCAAACAGTACTCTTAGAGAGTATCTTCAGCCTGTTAGGACTAGCACACCTTCTTGCATCATTTTACCTATTAATGCAAATGCTTTTAATTTCAAACCCGGGATGATTCCATTGTTACCACACTTTCATGGTATGGAATTTGAAAACCCCTATTTGCATATCAAAGAGTTTGAAGAAGTGTGTTCCACATTCATGGATAGAACATGCACTGATGAAGTCATAAGATTGAAACTGTTTCCATTTTCCTTAAAAGACAAGGCTAAGACATGGTTGAATTCTTTAAGACCAAGATCCATTGGGACTTGGCAAGAAATGCAGATGGATTTTTTAAAGAAATTTTTTCCCATGCATAGAACCAATGCCTTGAAAAGACAGATCATGAATTTTGGCCAAAATGATGTGGAAACATTTTATCATTGTTGGAAACGATTCAAAGACCTTTTAAATGCATGTCCCCATCATGGATATGAGAATTGGAGGGTCATTAGTTTTTTTTATAAGGGGTTGCAACCAAAAATGAGATAATTTGTGGAGACCATGTGTAATGGAGCGTTTTTTAACAAAGAACCTGAGGAAGCCTTTGAATATTTTGATTATCTAGCTGAAATGCACAATCATGGGATACATCTGATGTTCATGATAGGTCAAAAAGTTCAAGGACAATTTCAGGGGGTGGGAAATATAATTTGAGAGAAGTAGATGATTTGAATGCTAGGTTGGCTATGATTTCTAAGAAATTAGAAACCATATAAATGAAGAAAGTGAATGAAGTACAAGCTGTACCTCAGATTACATTGAGCTGTAATATTTGTGAGGGCCAAGGGCATTCAACTAATGATTGCCCGACCATTCCTGCTTTCAAAGAAGTTCTCTTGGATCAATCTAATGTTGTTAATATGGTTGCTAAATCTTTTTCAGGTCCTTATTCCAACACTTACAATTCGGGATGGAGAAATCACCCTAATTTCAGTTGGAGGGGTGAACAAGCTGCTTTACCTACACCCAACATAGCTAGTCCTTCACAAATTGTACCCTACACTACCCCAGGAGGTCCAGGACCATCTCAATATGCCAACCACATGGTGCCAGCCCAGAAAAAGAACCTTGAAGACAATTTCTAGCAATTATCCACCAACTTCCAGCAGCTGTCCACCAATTTTCAGCAATTCATGCAAAGCCAAGCTGCTATCAATAGTCAAAATTCACAAGCCATTGCTGAGATTCGAGGGTCAGTCACAAGGTTGACTACAACCATGCTCAAGAGAAAGGGAAGTTCCCTGCACAATCTCAGCCTAATCCCCAAGGCCAAAACCACCAATTTCAAAGTGTGGCAGGAGATTCAAATGTCAAGCAAGTCAAGGCTATTACAACCTTGAGAAGTGGTAAGGTGATTGGAATTCCAGCTCAAGAGGTAGAAAAGAATGGTAACACTTCTAAACCTCCTTCGGAAAATGAGGCACATGATCCTTTGAATCTGAAAGTGTCCCAAGCACTACACTTGCACATTTTCCTCAAAGGTTAGCCCCTTTGCACAAAGATAAGCATCACGCTGAAATTCTTGAAATTTTTAAGTAAGTTAGGATTAATATACCATTGTTAGATGCCATTCAACAGATTCCTACCTATGCTAAATTTTTAAAGGATTTATGTACCGTAAAAAGAAAATTGAATGTGCAAAAGAAAGCTTTTCTTACTGAGCAGGTTAGTGCTATTATCCAAACCATCACTCCTCCCAAATACAAGGACCCAGGATCCCCTACCATAGCTTGCATGATAGGGGGCTCAAAAATAGGCCAAGCATTATTAGACTTTGGTTCAAGTGTGAACTTATTGCCTTATAATGTTTATGTTCAGCTTGGATTGGGTGAGTTGAAATCTACTTCTATCACATTACAGTTGGCTGATAGGTCTATTAAGATTCCAAGGGGTGTTGTGGAAGATGTTTTGGTTCAAGTAGACAAATTCTACTATCCAGTAGACTTTGTCGTACTCGACATGCAATTGACTAATCATTCTACCTTCCAAGCATCTGTTATCTTAGGAAGACCCTTCTTGGCTACTTCTAATGCACTCATAAATTGTAGAAGTGGAGTTTTAAAGTTGAGTTTTGGAAATATGACCTTGGAGCTAAATATTTTTAATCTTTGTAGGCAACCGCAAGAAGTTGAAGAAGTTCATGAAGTGAATTTGCTGGAAAATTTCATTGATGAAAATTCTGCACATTACTTTCAACTTATTGACTCTTTAGAGAAATTTGAAGAAGATTTGAAAATATTTGATAATGTTACTAACTCATCTCTTGTTTCCTCAATAGGTCAGCAAGTTACTCCACCATGGAGGCCAAAATTTAAGCAACTTCCACCATTGACATCAACCCTCAAGCCTTCAGAGGAGCAATCCCCAACTTTGGACTTCAAACCTCTTCCATTGGAGTTGAAGTATGCTTTCTTAGGACCACAAAGCACCTTCCCTGTGGTAATTTCTTCTCACTTAACTAGTGAACAAGAAGATAAATTGCTAGAGGTCCTTAAGAAGCATAAAAAGTCTATTGGATGGACAATGGCTGATATAAAAGGTATAAGTCCCTTGGAGTGTACCCATAGGATTTATTTAGAAGATGATGCAAAGCCTTCGAGGGAAATGCAAAGAAGGTTGAATCCCACAATGAAGGAAGTGGTTAAAGGTGAGGTGTTGAAATTGCTTGATGTGGGTATCATTTACCCCATCTCGGATAGCAAATGGGTAAGTCCTATTTATGTAGTTCCAAAAAAATCCGGGCTTACCATTGTTAAAAATGAACAAAATGAATCAATTCCTACAAGGATTCCTACTGGTTGGCGCATGTGTATAGATTATAGGAAGTTGAATGCCGCCACTAGGAAAGATCATTTTCCTTTGCCTTTTCTTGATCAAGTGTTAGAAAAAGTTGCTGGACATGCCTTTTATTGTTTCTTAGATGGATTCTCCGGTTACTATCAATTAGAAATAGCACCAAAGGATCAAGAAAAGACCACCTTTACTTGTCCTTTTAGTACTTTTGCTTTTAGGAGAATGCCTTTTGGTTTATGTAATGCACCAGCAACTTTTCAAAGATGCATGCTTAGCATCTTTAGTGACATGATTGAAAACAATCTAGAAGTGTTTATGGATGATTTTTCTGTATTTGGTGATTCATTTGAGAGTTGTTTAACCAATTTACAAGTTGTTTTGGTCAGGTGTGAAGAGAAGCAATTGCTACTTAATTGGGAGAAGTGCCATTTCATGGTACAACATGGCATTGTTCTGGGACATATTGTTTCATCTAGAGGACTTGAAGTAGATAGAGCAAAAATTGAGTTGATTTCTAAACTTCCTACACCTAAGTCAATTAAAGACATTAGATCTTTTCTTGGGCATGCGGGTTTTTATAGGAGATTTATCAAAGACTTTAGCTCTACTTCTAAGCCTTTATGTAAGCTATTGATGAATGATGTAAAATTTGATTGGACACCCGAGTGTCAAGAAGCTTTTTGTCGGCTTAAAACTTTGCTAACCACTGCTCCTATTCTTCAACCTCCTGATTGGTCACTTTCTTTTGAAATCATGTGTGATGCAAGTGATTTTGCTGTAGGAGCTGTTCTTGGACAGCGTAGGAACAAACTTCCTTATGTCATTTACTATGCAAGTAAAACTTTGAATTTTGCTCAAAAAAATTATTCTAATACTGAAAAAGAATTACTTGCTGTGGTATTTGCTTTAGAGAAGTTTCGTGCATATATTCTTAGTTCTCCTATAGTCATCTTTACTGACCATGCAGCTCTCAAGTATTTATTGACAAAGAAAGATGCAAAACCAAGGTTGATTAGATGGATACTTTTACTCTAGGAGTTCAATATTATCATCAAGGACAAGAAAGGAGTAGAGAATGTGGTAGCCGACCATCTATCTAGGCTCACAGTTGCTGAAACTGAACAACCGACACTTGTTCTTGATTCTTTTCTTGATGAACATCTTATGTTCGTTGAAAATTTGCCTTGGTTTGCTGATATAGTAAATTTCTTGGTGACAGGACAAACACCACCTCATTGGAGCGCTCAAGATACACGAAAATTCATGCATGAGGTGAGATCGTTCTTCTATGATGATCCTTACCTTTTCAAGTATTGTTCAGATCAAATCATTAGGAAGTGTGTACCCAATGACGAAATTTCTGGTTTCTTAAATTTTTGCCATACGGAAGCTTGTGGTGGGCATTTTTCAGCCCACAAAACAGTGGTTAAAATTCTTTAAAGCGGATTTTATTGGCCAACCATGTTTAAGGATGCCTTTAGTTTTTGTAAAACTTGTGAACCTTGTCAGAAATTAGGATGAATCACTAGGAGAAATATGATGCCTATGCAACCCATACTAGTGATTGAAATTTTTGATTGTTGGCAGATAGATTTTATGGGACCATTTCCTTCTTCTTATGGCTATTTATACATTTTGCTTGCTGTTGACTATGTTTCTAAGTGGGTTGAGGCAGTCCCTTGCAAATCTAATGATCATCAAGTTGTTTTAAAATTTTTAAAAGAAAACATTTTTGCAAGGTTTGGCATGCCTAAAGTCATAATCAGTGATAATGGCACCCACTTTTGTAACAAGCATTTCTCGGCCTTAATGAAGAAGTATGGTATCCATCATAAAATCTCTACTCCCTATCATCCTCAAACCAATGGACAAGCTGAACTAGCAAATAGGGAGATTAAAAACATTCTTGAAAAAATAGTTAACCCAAACAGGAAGGATTGGTCTTTGAGATTGTCTGATGCCTTGTGGGCTTATAGAACAGCCTTTAAAACCATTTTGGGCATGTCTCCATATAGACTAGTGTATGGTAAGGCTTGCCATTTGCTTGTAGAGTTGGAACATAGAGGGTATTGGGCCATTAAGCAATGCAATTTTAACATTGATAAAGCTGGTTGTATGAGAAAATTGCAGTTGTCTGAGTTGGATGAGTTGAGGAAGGATGCCTACAACAACTCTAAGTTGTCCAAAGAAAAAATGAAGAATTTCCATGACAAACACATCCAACGTAAGACTTTTGAGCCTAATCAAAAAGTGTTATTGTACAACTCTCGGTTACACTTGTTCCCTGGTAAGTTAAGGTCTCGATGGAGTGGGCCTTATGTGGTACAAACTGTTTTTCCTCATGGTGCTATAGAGATAATGAATCCTCTCAATAGTAACATTTTTAAGGTTAATGGTCAAAGACTCAAGCCTTTTATTTCTAACTTTGCACTTGAGGAATCTACTCTACATTTGCTTGATCCTAATTGATGGTTCTTGATCTATCCATCTCTTTTCATTGTTTTCTTTTGTTCTTCAGTTTTTATTTTTATTTTGGCTGCATTCCTTTCAAAGCTATCCAGGTACTTCCTTTTCCTCTTTCCTTCAGTTTTCGTTGAATTTTCGATTCTTCTGTTAGTTGTTTTGCCCCTTAACTACTCTCTTTGTATAAATTCTTTCGTTTCCCTTGCATTATTGAGGACAATGCTACAACCTAGTTGGGGGGTGGAAGAGAATTTATTTCTCTGTTTGCATGCCTTAGACATATTTTGGTTCACTTAAAAAAAATAAAATAAAATAAAAAAAGATTTGTTGAGGTCATGGAACATGTGGAATGTAGTGCAAATAAGAGTTTATGTCAAAAAAGGGATTTATCCATTTTTTATTTAGTTGTTAAACCAAGGGAAAGATGTTAAAAGTTTTGCTAAAACACACACAACACATACCCAGAAGGCCTAGAAAGACTACATTGAGTCATTGTTGGTTGATTTACACTTCAATTGTTTGAGACTCTAATGAACCATATCCTAATGGCTTAGGAAGAGATCTGAAATGAATTAAATGAGAAAAGGGACAAGCCAGGGATCCAAAAAAAAAAAAATCCTTTAGGTAGACTAGTGGTAAGGGCTGACTTGTGAAAGTGTGGATAGGCGCACATTAATAGGTCCGATTCCCCCACTAGGAAATCTAAAAACATAAATTACATCTGTGTAGTGGAAAAGGCTGCCTATTACCGGGGTCCTTACAAAAAAAAGAGTAATGGTGTGAAAGCCGCCACTACAATGGTTTTGAATTAGAGTAAGACCATGTGGTTTTCTCATATTGGTTGTTGTGATTGAAACCGTTAATGTCTCTTGGTAGTCGATCTTGGAATTCTAACCCCATTTCCATGCACTTGAAAGAAAGCAAGCTTTGTTACATGCAACTCCCTTGGTTGATTAACTAAATTGTGTGTAAATCTCTTAGTTGATACAAAATTCAAATTAATCTATCTCCAGTGCTCTTAAACTCAACAAGTCTATTTTATGGCATGTGATTCTCGGACTTCTTTTGAAATTGTAGTTGGAAATCTCATCTTTGCATGAATTCATTCACTTTATTTGCTAGAGTCTACCAAAAAGCTAGTTGGGGGGTGTAATAAAGGGTTAGAATTGCATAATTAAGTTGTTTAAATGAGTGATTTATTTTATCAAATAAGAATTGAACACTTAATTATGCATCAAATTCTAATATTGAATGTCAAATTAATTGATGCCAATATTTTTGCACATCAAAGTCTCATATTTGCCCTTGAAATACTTAAACTATAATATCAATTCATTTATATATTGTAGGGCATTTATGGAAGGAAAGAAAGAATGGGACCTATGAGAAAAAAAAAGAGAAGTTAACTATGGTTTTATGGAATCTCATCTAATAGAGATCAAAAGCACCATTCGGACACACACATGCAGTGGACTCAAATGCACACATTCGAACCATGCAGTGAACTCACACAGCACACATGCAAAAAATGCAAACATGCAGACCAACACATGCAACCATGCAACAGACCAACACATGCAGAAAAGTGCAAGCACCATTCGGACCATGCAGTGGACTCACACAGCACACATGCAGAAAATGCAAACATGCAGACCAACACATGCAACCATGCAACACACCAACACATGCACACATGCAGAAAAGTGCAAGTATCATTCGGACCACATGGACAACACACATGCAGCAGGTCAGCAGAAGAAAAAAAAAGAAGCAGCTGGCCCTCAACTTTGACAGAAGATCACGCTGGCATCTATGAGGCAGCACGTTGAAGACAACGGAGATTTAATTCTTTCTTTCTAATTCGGTGGTAACCTTTAGCAGTTGAAGACAGCAGGAGATCACATGGGATCAGGCTGGCTTTTGACTCTTTATTTTTCAACTTGTTTTTATACGGGGGTTCGTTCATGAAGGGCAGCTAGTTTTTTTTTTTGTGTTTTCATACATCATTACTTTACTTTTCGTTTAGACTAGAAGGGGCTGGGGTTGGTTTTAGTTTTTTCATTCCTGCTTTCTGTTTTGGACGCTAGCAGCAAATTATCTGCTGTTTCTTTTGGTCTTTCATTCGGCTACAGCAGAGTAGACTTTCTTTTCTTTCTTTTTTTGTTGAAGCTGGACAAGTAACTTAGTTTTGGAGTGGTTATTTTCTTTCGTTCAGATGCTAAGCAGCAGTTTTTATTTGATTTTTCTCTGCTTCTTTTTGGTTTGTTCGTTCGGCGTAGCAGAACTTTACACCTTGTTTTCGTTCCAGACCTGCAGTAGTTATTTTCTTCTTCTTTTCATTTTTGAGACAGGAGGCGGCTAGTTTTGGCTTTTCCTTCATTCATTTTTCTTGCTTTTGGTTCATACCTGAGCAACAGGGTAGTCCTTGGTTACCTTGGTCGGCTGGTTTGATATTATTTCTTCTTTTTTTTTTTTTTCACAGCTCTGCTTCTTGGCTCTTACTGGAGTCGGCTGGTGTGATTTTACTTTTTTTTTTTCTGCTTTACGTTTTACGTTTACATTCGGAAGTTGGAGTTTTAGTCGGCCAGATTTTTGTTTTTATTTCTTTCTTCTTAGTTTTGTTCGGACGGGACCTGGGAGCTCTCTCTCTTGTTTTTAACTTTTTTCTTCTTTTTCGTTTTCCCAGTTTTTGCTTCTTAGTTCTTAGTCGTTCCCGCTTATAGGTCTTGCGAATTCATTGGGCCTTTTTTTCACTTTTCAGCTTGGTGTTTATTTTTATTTTGGGTATTTTTCTCTTAAATTTTAGCATGGTTCAACTTAGATTAATTTTTGTTGTTAGAGTTATCATGTGTAGCTAATTTTAGAAACTTGGGTTGTGGAATGAGATTTAATTTATTTTAGGTTCTAGTTTAATGCAATATTTTGTTGTTGAATGTTGATTTCACTATGTTACTAGTTGGATTTAAATTGAAAATAGATTGTGGCTCTTGCTCTTGTTTTGTTGTTGACGTAAGGCACAACAAAAGCTTGAAAATTATCAAGGCTTCTCTCGATTGATTGTTAATGTGTGATTGGCTAGTAAAGTAGAGAATCCCTTAGAAAAATATTGCAAAACTTGACCAGAACTTTTTATCTTCCGATTATCAATGCCTTGATTGGGTTGTTAATCCAGAAAATTATCTAGAATCCAAAATAAAGAGAGTCTCAAACCCAACCCAAGTGTTTGTTAATTTACCTTTTTGATTAGAAACTCTAATTTCAACTTTGATTAATTTTTTTTGCATTGCATTTTAATTTTATTTTCATCTCTCATAATCGACACATTTGTTTCTCAAAAATCTCATATACGCTTTGATAACCCTTTGTCCCTGTGGAATACGATCCTAGACTTATCCTTGATACAACTTGACACTTCTACACTTGGAAGCACATTCGACCTCAAGTCAGTGAACAAGGGATGGGCTTGGCATTAGTTGGAGATTCAAGTATTTTGATTCAATTTTGTGTTAGGAGTAATCCTAAATTCGTTTGTGAGTGGTTTTTATGAGTGAAGTCGTGTGTGTATTCGGGATTTATTCCTACCTTTGCGAGGTTGCGAATCATTATATATATATACACTACAAAAAAAGACACAATTGGTGGCGTTTATATGCGCAGCGTTTGTTTATGCGCCGGTAGATATATAAATTTATCGGCGCTTAATATTTCTGCCGGTAAATTATTGAGATTCCCGGCGTTTAAATTGTTACGCCAGTAATAATATATAGCTTTGGCGGTGTTTATAACAACACCGCCAATATAGTACTTATGCGCCAAGAAATTAGTAGTTTCCTGACATTTATATTGTTACGCTGGTAATAATATATGTTTTTTGTGGTGTTTTAATAAATGCCAATAAGTTATTAATTATATACACCGTTATATTAACCATGTTTGTCGGTGTTTATAATATTATGCCAGTGATATTATATAGTGTTAGCGTTTCACAAAATGCTGACAATTGATAAAGTTTATGCTAGTAAATTTATAAGTTTTTTGATGTTTATAACTTTATATCGTTTGAAGATGCTATTGACATGTTATCTTTTAATCTTGTTCATTAGATATTATTATTATTTTTAAAATCTAGCTAAATAATGTTTTGTATTTAGTTATTATCATTAAATTATCTTTTAAACCAAATAAAAGTATAAAATTTTAGAAGTAAATGTGCTCAATTATATTGTTTAAAATTATTATTTTATTAAAATATCTTGTGTGTATAAATAATATGTTAATAATAAAATGGATAAAATTGTTAAAAGCAAATGCAGGTTGACAATTTCAACTTTGGCGGCTCCTCATGCCCTCACTCCCTCTCAAAATTTCAATCAAAGTTAAAATCCCCTCTTTTGCCCGATCTGTGCGTATAAGCACTTCATAGACTCTTTTGTTCACCAGCACTCCATTCCCTCTCTCTCTCTCTCTCTCTCTCTCTCTCTCTCTCTCTCTTCATCGCTGATGCTTGGGCTAGCATGGATTTGGGGATTTCAAATGGCATGCGTTTTCTTTAATTGTGGAATTAACACTATAGACCAAAACACAGGAGATAGAAAGTAAAAAAGGGGAGAAATCGTGCCCTTCAATCCGAGTGCTCCACACCGAAACCGAAGGAGCTCCAAGCCAAAGCTGCACTCTGAAACCAGTCAGCAGGAAGTATTAGAGAAATCACTCCGAAACCAGCAAGCAAACACACTACAATTGCCGTTGTCGCCCAATGGTTTGATCTTTTTCACTTTTGAATTTGATTTTTTTTCCCTGCTTGTTGCCTCTTTCATTCACATAGTAGCAAGTGTTTGCGAAAATTCCACTAGAGAAAGTATTAGAGAAATCTCGATCAAACCTGTGCAATGTTCCCACATTATTATTTGGAAAAGATAGAGCATCAATTTTTTTTTAATTAATGCGCAACATGCATGTCTTTTACACTTGGCCGGCACTTGGATTTTAACAAGTTTCGTAAGAAATTTATTAAGTTTCTCACAATTATATATGGCATGTTTAATTGATAAGCATTCCGTGCATGAAGGTCTATTGAAGATATACACAACCACATTGTATATCTTTGTATTAATGTAAACCTTTGTATTAATTATAAATATTGTAATCTTTCTTAGTTATCATGTCACTATGACTAGTACATAAGTGTTAAAGGCCTATCCATATATTGATTCAAGCGGTGTAACACCAGTTTGTTTCGCTATGAATAACAGCTTATTTCACTATGACCGATAAATTAGTATTTCCCCATGACTAATAGTTTGTTGGTCATAAAAGATTTCCAGGATCATGTATTTGTATTCCATATTAACAAAGCTGACAATTAGACATCGATACTTTCTCTTGCATGAATGGTTATTGCTAGTTGGCTGCTTTTTCTTTTAATGTAATTGTTGGTTGGGAGCCTTTTTTTTTTATTATGTAATTGTTTTGTTGGTTGCTTTGTTGGTTTCTTATTTTATAATAAAGGATCAAACTTGGAGTAATTGTTTTGTTGGTTTCTTATTTTATAATAAAGGTTCAAAGGCTCATGGTTCAAAATGCTATTGAATGAAGAAAATGCTACCATAAATGCTTGGCTGTGATATACAGAAAACAATAAATAATAAGGTAAAAAGTTTTCCCAAGTCTAAATGCCTAATATTAAGGAGGAAATGTCAAATATGAATACTCTTAAAATCCAACAATTGGCTTGGTAGGAATTTGGACAGCAATTGGCTTGGTTCAGTAGGAACAATTGGCTTGGTTCAGTATCTTTATCCTCATGCAGCAATTGATTCTTATAGTATTGGACTTAGCCCCAATTCCCTTTGGAGCTTTCAGCTCCAATTGGCAACAAAGATCTCAGTTAGCTTGGGCCAAAGTTGGATTTGATACATTTTCATATCTATTGTTTGCTTTATTTTTGAAACTGGTTTGATCTGTGATGGTGGGGAAAGCATATTGTTGAAATGGGGTTTGCAGAATGTATGCTCAAGAATAAGTTGGTTTGTATTAAGATCTGAAATGGAGTTTGCTTTGTCTGTATGCTCTGTGGTCTGCTATATGTGTATTTTGTACTTTGGTTTTGGCAGTCAACTAAACATTAATCATTCTAAATAATTCATGTAGGCACAAAAGTGCAATGATTGGCATTCATGGAACCAAATAATCGTAGAGTTAGTCTAGATGAAACAAGTAAAGGTCATTTGTATGAAAAGAATCACAAACAGAACAAAATGCTTTCTTGTAATCATTTAAACAAATATGTTTGTTGGTTTCAAAAATTATATATGTGATTGTTGGGTAGAAGAATAATTGAAAAAGTGTTTGTTGGATAATTAGGTTGAGAAAAAAAATTAGTTGGGAAACAATAATTTAAGTATAAATTAAATTATTAATTAACATATAGTTAGTGTAGTTGCAAAAAATGAAAAAAAAATATTATTATTAAAAAAATATTATATTATTATTTTGATGAATCAAATGGGTAATCCAATGTGGGGTTATGTATATGGAGATTTTGAATTTATGGAAAATATGTACTTTTTATCAAATTTTGAAGATGACTTTGATGAATCTAATATTAGTGCTCTTAGAACCATTAACATGATATATATCAGCTTCATTCCCAATCGTATTTGCTACTTCATCTATTATTCATTTAACATATATTACTCTCTTTATTAATCTAGTATGACTTTTTTGATCTTTCCCAGGTTCAACGACTGCATAACAATTTCAAAGAATTATTGGATAAATGTGAAGAACTACCCATGAAAGAAATGGTCCTACAGCTAATGACAAACACAATGTGAAGAAAAAGAATTATCCATGAAGAACTTTCATGTGATTTGATTTGTAATTTTTTTTTGTTATATGAATAATTATCCGTTATATCATATTTATTATTAATTTATATATTATATATATTTTTTATTGTGGTATATCATATTATTTGTGCATTTTAAACGTCATTAATTAATGCAATGCGTCGGAAACGTATTCGTAGTAGCGTTTAAATTATTGTCGTTAATTTAAAAAATGTGTTGGCAACAAACTAGTGGCGGTGTTTAGTGGCATTTAAATAAATGTCGTCAAATTATATGATGAGCCGGCAGTGTACTAGTGGCGTCGTTTAGATAATTGCCGTTAAATTAGGCTATTGGTGGCGTTTAGATAAATGCCATTAAATTATTCAATGTGCTGCCGCCAACATACTATTAGTGGCATTTAAATAAATGCCGCCAATTTATATAATGTGTTGGCAAATTATTAGTAGCGGCATTTATTGCAACGCTGCTAGTATATGCCAAATGATGACAACGATAAAGTGGCGGCGTTTTGAGAAACGCTGTTAATGTAGATACTATGGCGGCGTTTCAATAAATGCCATTAAATTGTATACAAACTCCACTAATGAGATTTACAAATATCGGCGTTTGTGCAAACGCCAGAACATGAAAATAGCGACCCTCCACTACCTGCGGATGGTTATGCCGATAGAAAAACGCCGCGAATTAATTAGCGGCGTTTTTTTGGACAGTTGCCGGCACATAACCAACGCCGGTAATTTTGTCTTTTCTTGTAGTGAATTATCCGCTGTGAATATTGCATAATGTTAGATGCATGTTAGGAACATTGCATCTTATATGTCATGAACGGGGGCAGGTAACCTTGTGTTGCATGTCTCGACGCTTTAAATGTCTGTTCGATCCCAAACGGAATTTGGGGGCGTCATAGGGTGGTATCAGAGCAATACGTCTTTGGGCAGTAAATCCACATGTCCTTAGGAAATGCACCAAATATTAGGCTTAAAATTTTTAGTCATCAGTAGGCTTGAATTTCTTAAGGTATGAAAAGTAGTAAGTGGTTTTAATACATATACTCGTGTGTTTCAAGAATGGATACATGACTCGTGGTAGAATACCTTGGAATCCTAAGGGAGATAACAATCAAGAGGATCAAAATTCCCCGATGGATGAAGGATTAGCTGAGGTGGTAAGTTTGCCGACCAACGTGTTTAGACACCCACAACTATGGCAAGTGCACATACCCATTAGAGTATATGCTGTCACTCAGAGAGATGTAGATGCTGGCGCTCCAGGAACTGCAGGAGCTGGTATCGTCACTGGTATTTTACTAGGACCTATGTGTGGTTAAACATAGTTAAGGTTGATCTGATTGCAATTGATGGTAGTATTGCCTTATTGTTATTTTGGAGTAGGTCAAGTCATTGAGGTTGGTAAATTGTACATTGTTTGATTCAAATGAGTCATTGTTTCTATTAATTGTGGTAGTGCTTGAGAATTCAGTTTGGAAGCTGAATTGTTACCCTAGTGGTAAGAGTAACAATTTTCATTAGAAGTATTATTGTTCATACCAATGTAGATATAGAATACCTTTTAGTAATTTGAGAAAGGATATTTAGGATTGATGAATGGTGTTCCACATATTTGGATAATTGTTTTGATTCTGAGAATACGATGGAAATTGTGTTTGGAAGAGTAATTTGATTAGGAGAAGCTTTAGCTTTAGTAGGTTTCATTTATGATAATAGTATTACCACGCCGCCAGTAAATGATTTCTGACAAAGCACTATTTTTATGGATACATAGATTGATCTTCTTTTGGAGACTATTATATGGGGAGTAAAATCTTGGTCTTGAAGATTTATGTGAATATTAGGAACAAATCATTTAGAGTTAGAATAAGTGATAGCTCATGATAGATAGAAGAGTTATGACAATCATAAGAGAGAAAGTCTCAAATTTAAGTTATTAACTGGTCAGTTATCGAAGTACCACCTAGGAAGAGGACTGATTGTTGCGATTATAAAGAAGTAAGTTAGTCCTAGACCAGTAGAACTCCTTGAGGTTTTTATTAATTTGAAGATTACTGAGAGTTTGGATATGCATGATTAAATGCATATTTATATGAGTCATTGGATCATGTCATATATATGAAAATCCCTAGAAGAAATAAAATGGAGCACATAAAACATCTACCAGAAGATAGAAACACAAATATGAATATTTGTGAAGTATTATTTTATTATCATAAAGCAAAATTATAGAAATTTGAGACTCTTTGCCTCAATCTTTAAACGCTCTTGCTCTTTAAAAATCTGCATGTCTTTCCTATCTAAAGGAGTAGCCACTCAAAAAGAAGAGTTAAGCAAAGATTTTAAATCTCTGTTCTCTCGCTTTACTGCTTCTATCTTCATGTTGGATTCCATAAGAAGCCTCTGAAGGATAGAAATATTCTCGTGGAGTTTGTCAACCCCACCAGTCCTGGATTGCAGTCGCTGAGAATATGCGACAATGGCTGATGAGTATCGAGTACCGAGACTCACAAGCTCGTAGATAAGTTCATTATCTGACTTATTAGTCTGATCATTATTGGATTACATTATAGCATAAACAACTGGTGAACGAGGTGCAGAATACCTCATGTTTTGGTAATGAGAAGATTGCTGAGCCATTGCAAAGTGAGTAAGCAGAAAGAGATTGCACAGTAAGAATGCAGATTAATTTCAAAAAAGGTGAAGAAGATGAGATGTGAAAGAAGATGAACTGAATAATTCTTTTATAGAGAAAATTATGACGAATCATCTCTCGTGAAACATTTCTCTACAAGAGACAAGAACAATGTAGTATCATAATTGTGGTGCCTGACAACTACAGAAGAACAAAGTAGTGTCATAGCTATGCGGCGCCTGACAACTACAGAAGAGCAATGTAGTATCATAGCTGCAGTGCCTGACAACTACAGAAGAGCAAAGTAGTGTCATAGCTATGCGGGCGCCTGACAACTACAGAAGACCTATAAAAATCATGCGGATCAGAGTTGTCTGGTCTAAAACAGAGGTCCACCGTTTTTGTTAAAAAAAAAAACAAAAAGAGAGAGAGAGAGAGAGGTTAACGGCTTAATTTTGATGAATTCTCTACTAATTATGGTATTTATAAGAACACTTAAAGTATATCGCCTATGTTTTTCTAAAGAAGAGTTTCGAAAGATTATTTACTTGAAGTTTTAGGTTTGGAGAGTGTGTCGATACAACTTGGCCAACCTTGTGGAAAGAAGTATAATATAATTGTGGATTAAAGTAAGAGAGTTAAGGAATGACATAATCTCAAAGGCAAATATATACGGGATAGACAGCAAGTTGGTAAGCAACACCTATTTCTTAACTTGTTATTTGTTACTTTGATTTCGAGGACAAAATCTTTTTTTAGGAGGGGAGATTGTAACAGCCCGCAAGAAATTCAATTGTGAAATTTCTATTAACTTTAGGAACATCGTGAAGACCCCATAAGTTTTCACGAATCCATTAATCGTATAGATTTTTGTCTAACTACATAGTTAGTGTTATTATTTACTATGGTATCAGAAGTGTGTTTTTGATTATTGGAGATAGTTAAAAGTGTCAAAATGTATTATGGTTTGTTCCATTAGACTCGGATGGTTATTTAAGGTCTTATGGCGCAATAACATTTTTTCATATTTTTGGACAAAACATCTGTTCAAAACTGTATATATTATTGGATAAAAATATCTTAAACTAATTTTGTAGATATTATTAGATAAAAATATTTTAAGCTAATTTCGTGGATATTATTGGGTAAAAATATCTTGAATTGATTTTTGTAGATATTATTAGGTAAGAGAGTCCTACACTTAACTCTCACTCCAGCCTCATCTCTTCCATATCTCATCCATAAGTATCTCCAGCCACTTCTCCCCATAAAATTATTTTCATTTATACTTTCCATTAAAAGAATATCAAACACTCTCTCTCGGACAGCTTTTAGGAGTTCTTTTACATGCCCATTTCAAAGCTTTTGTAAGTGTTTTATCATAAAGTCTCATTCGTATAAGTTGTTCCTTTTTTAGTCTAGTTTATGTGAATATCTTATTTGTCCCATTTGAAGATCATTTGGTCAGTCAAATATTATGTAAACTATAGAAAGGTCATTCTGAAAGATAAACTGGAGAATATGTTATAGTTTGGAGTTTTTGACCAAGCTAATGGATAGATATTGGTCCGAAAGTTTTATGGAGTATTGTTAACATGTATATATGACTATTGGTAGAGGATTTTTGCATGATTAAAGGTTTTGATGAAATATTTTCTTATATTTAGAAACTTAGAAACTGGAAGAGGAAAAACAGTTTCTGTTTTGAGAAAGTTTATCTCTTTGGTGGTCTAAATCTATTCAAATGGCTTTGATAATTTTATTGGAGGATCCTAAGCATCTTATATACATGTTATATTATTATTTTGAAGATCTTTGATATTAGTTTCAAAGATATGAAATTTTATGCAAAGAGATATTCAGATAAGCCAAAGTGTCGATGTTCTTGGCTAAATTTATGTTTTGGTTAATTTTTAACCATGTGATCTTGAATTAGAAGCTTATATATGTTTTAGGATATCTTTTTAAACCATGTGATGGTTTGGTTTGAAGATCACATATTTATAAGTCATAGATCAAAAGGTTGATCAAAACAAGTTGGAAACAAAAATCAATAGAAATAGCATATGGAAATTTCGGCCCTATGGAGTTTTAATAGTTGTGATTAGTTTTAAATTTTTCTAAATTGATATTTGAATTGAGGATAAAATTTACATGATGCATGTAAATTTTGGTGACTTTTGGAGTTAGTATGCAAAATCCTTAAGTTATGGGTAAAATGGTCATTTTCTTATATGCAGAGAGTAAAATGAAAATTTTACTCTTTAAGTTAGTATTTTCTATATTTCAATTTATTAGTGATTTAGTGTTAACTTTTAGAATCACTAATTACAGTTCCTCGTGATTGCGCTTAAAGTTTTATAAGAAACGCGGAGATCGAGGTAAGTTAGCTTTTAACCTACTAGCAGTCTACTCTGTATGTGTGCTATGTAGGACTGTTCATCCGGGCCGGATTTTATCCGGTCCGGACCGGAACCCGGATAACCGGGTTCCCGGTTATGGGTATCCGGGCCGAAATCCGCATCTTAAAATCCGTATAAATCCAGGCCGGGTAACTGGATTTAAAACCCGGTTCTGGGTTTTAAACCCGATACTCGGGTTTTTTGAAAAGATGCATCAAAACCCTACTCACTTTCATTTCTCACGCCGTTCTCTCTCTCTCTCTCTCTCTCTCTCTCTCTCTCTCTCTCTCTCTCTCTCTCTCTCTCTCTCTCTCTCTCTCTCTCTCTCTCTCTCTCTCTCTCTCTCTCTCTCTCTCTCTCTCTCTCTGTGTCTCTCTGTCTCTCTCTCTCACGCCGAAACCCTAGCTTCCTTTACTGTCCGAATCTTCGTAGCTCGTGTCGTCGTCTTCATCATCACTCTCCGTCGCTCCATCTCCTTCTCGGTTCCTTGGGTCAATGGATTTTATGCTTGTGGGTTTGGGTGAGCATGGTGTTGTTGGTTTCTCCGTCTCTTCCCTTTAAAAATGAGGTTCATGTAGATCGTGTTGTTAGTGATTTTGTTTGTTGTTTGATACCTGTTACCTTTGTTGTTTGTTGTCGATTTTTCTGGATATGAGTGTGTATGTCGTTAGTGATTTCTCTTGCTCGAGATGTTCATTTCGTGAAAGTTAGTTCAGATCTGCGTGTATCCTTTTTTTTAATGGGTCTTTTAGGGTTATATCTGTGCTAGCATCTATTCAAGTTCAGATCTGTAGCAGTTTTTTTAGGGTTTTTTTTTTCCTAGTTAACGGATATTTATAACTGTCTTTGCTGCATTGGTATATTTATTTCGTCTTTTTACCCATTTCACCTCAAGGAAAGATTAGCAAGCATCAATGAATTTGTGTGCTTCTTTCTCTCTTTCCGAATTTGCAACTGATTCCAAAGGCATGATTGAGGATTTGCTTGGTAGTGACCTTTCATAAAAACGTTCATTACGGTTGTAGGGTTCTGATGGTGGAGTTAAGTTGTACTGGGGTATTGCAGCTGATGGCTCTGTGGTGATTTCTGATGATTTGGAGGTCATAAAAGCGGGCTGTGCCAAATCATTTGCTCCCTTCCCAACAGGTACGTCTAGGAGTTTTAGCTGTGATTTAAACTTGTTCCCTGGTTTACCCATTTAGAATACAGAATGAATTTCTCCATCAAATTCACTTCAATCAAGATGCCCAAGCATCTGCATGCAATGGAAAGTTGGAAACCAACCTTTCTCTCATATCTGTCTTACATGTGAAAAGAATAACATGGGCCTAGAATGGTGGTTTGTGTCTTTGCAGGGAGGCTTGACGAGCTTTGAGCATCCAATGAACAAGATGAAAGCAATGCCAATGGTAGATAGTGAAGGGGCCATGTGTGGTGCCAACTTCAAGGTTGATAAGTACAATGTTCTCAAGGGAACCCTTTTTTTTTTGGATGCCAAAGGTGTTATATTTTCTGGATTATATTTAAGTGTTATATCTGTTTATATTTTTATGCTTTGAAATGGTTGCTAGATCTGCTCTCTTTGTTTTAAACTTGGGTTTTTTTTTAATTTTTTATTATTTGGGCCTGTTTTGTTCTGTGTTGCCTACTGATTTTGGTGAGACATTTTGTTTATGATACTTATGTGTAGATTAAAGGGTTCAACGATTTTTAACCAAGAACTCTGTTTTTTTTTTTCCATTTTTTTCTTTATCTGTATGCTGCTACTTTTGCCTTCTGCTTTCAAGTGTTGATTCAATTTCTTAACTGCCTTAGAACTTATTGGTGTTGACAACATGGATTGAAAAGAAAATTTGATTAGGTTTTTTTATTGGTTGTCTGAACATTCACGTTTGATTTAAAAATAAAGACAATAAAAGATCCATTTTTTGGGTTCTCTGTCAATCACTGCAAATATTCTTATGACCTGATATAGAGAAAAGCCTTGAAATTATTCTTTGATCATGTTTCAGATTATTATGTCGAACCTTGCTCATCCATCCAGCCTTAACGATGGGGTTGCTAATTCAAAAGAATAAAAAATTGGAAGTGTTCATTAATTCATGTCAAGAACAAGAAGCTCTTATGTGGCTTTAATTTCCACCTTTTTCTTTAGTTTCCTTGTTATTTTCTTTAATGAAGGTATGGTCATGTAGTCCCAGATTCAACTAATGCCAAAGTGGCAGTTTTCACCTTTATTTTTTGGTTAATTAATGTAGCTTTAAGTTATAAGATTAAGTTTGATATCTCTACTTAAAACCTTTCTGTTGAATACATCTTGCAGATAAGCTTGGACCAACAATGACTGTTCTGAGATAGGAAATTCATCAGAAACTAAATTCAATTGTGGAGGAATGCATTGATTGCATGAAGCAGACATATTATGTATTGGTGGCTCTATATAGTCCACTTTTGATATGAAATTTTATATATTATAATTTGCGTTTTGTAATGTATAAATACCAAATAATGAAATATGTAATGATTGTATTATGTTTTTTTAGATGCATTTAGTTAAAAAGGTAATTAGTTTTTTATATGAAAGAATATGCTTTGTAACATTTTTTCTTGAAAAATTCACAATAGAATATAGGCTCTTAGATTTTTTTTTTTAAATGCTTCTTGAAAGAAACTAAATAAAATAGGTTTTTGTTATATATATATATAAAAAAAAAAAAAAAAAAAAAAAAAAAAAAAAAAAAAAACCGGGTACATTCCGGAAGCCGAATTCCGGGTTTCAAAAAACCTGGATTTACCCGGGTTCCAGCCCAAGTCGTAACCCGTGTAAACTGGGCCGGAAACCGGCCCAGATTTGAAATCCGGGTTCCGGGCCGGGTATACCCGAATACCCGGTCCGAAACCCGGATGAACAGCCCTAGACTGCTATGTAAAGGAACTACAGTGTATGTATGTGTGTTATCATATATGTCATGCCATGCCAAGTTATCACGTCATTGTCTATTATATAGAATTTATTCTGTCATCAATTTTTATCTGTTACATAATATATTCTGTCATGTATTACTATACCTTACAAGTACGTCATGCTAAGTATACCATCTATTACATGTATGTCAAGTCATGTAATATTTACTGTTGCAAGTATGTCATGTTAAATATGTTGTCTATTATATGTTATGCCATACTACGAAATGTTTCTATCTCAAGTTGGTTATGTATTTCAAGTTATGTTCAAGTCACGTTATGTTACGTCAGGGCTTCAGTCATTTCGTATTCCAGTCACGTTTCATCTTGATTACTTATGTATGGGGTCACAACAATTGTGACGCATATACTACGTGAGACACAGCAATTGTGACACGTAGAATACATGGGGCCACAATAACTGTGAAGTATGTATTTAAGCAGTTAAAGAATAAGTTTCCGTAGAATACATGGAGCCACAACAATTGTGGAGTATGTATTTACATGTAGAATATATGGGGCCACAACAACTGTGGAGTATGTATTTTTCATGTTAAGTCAAGTTTGTGTAGAATACATGGGGCCACAACAACTGTGAAGTATGTATTTACACGTAGAATACATGGGGCTACAACAACTGTAGAGTATGTATTTACACGTAGAATACATGGGACCACAATAACTTTGTGGAGTATGTATTTTTCATGTTAAGTCAAGTTTCAAATCAAGTTCATGTCAAGTCAAGTTCAGTTCATGTTTCAATTTAAGTTATGTCAATTATGCTATGTTGTACGCCAAGTTATGCTTTAATTATTTATGAATTTGATTATGCATTTATGCTTTTACTGTCATCCATGCATCATTAGCTTGTATGGAAGTTTTTTGTTAACTTACTGAGATTTGTAATCAAATCTCACTTTGGTAGTCCCAACTACCATTCCCCCCAAATGGTAGATCTTGTTACAGGACCTGAAGGAAAATCAGGAGCTGATCAACTAGACACAGTTGACTAAACGACGGTGCGACGTCAATGTTAATATAGTAGTTAACGTAAATTACTACTTGTACAATGGAGTTGCATCTCTAGTACTTTTTGGATCATAACCATTTTGGACTAGTGTTGTGATATGTTCAATGGGTCTTTATGTATGAAGTATGTTTTAAGCATTTGGGATATTTTCAATTTGGTGCATAGTATTGCTAAAAAAACAAAATTATCCGCTGCGAATATTGCATAATGTTAGATGCATGTCATGAACGGGGGCAGGTAACCTTGTGTTGCATGTCTCGATGCTTCAAATGTCCGTCCGATCCCAAACGAAATTTGGGGGCGTCACACTACCAAAATTGTACGGTGACCTTGCTGGATACATAAGTAGTTTACAACAGAAAGACCACCTGGAGCTATTCTTTCTGATCTCATGGAGCTGCTGGTATAGGTGCAACCAAGCAACCTTTGAAGATAAGAACATCCATATTGATCAAGCTATAGCTCAAGCCCTGGCTGTCCAGCATGTCTATAAGACAATCCGTGGCCAACCTTTGAAAATGGTGAGACAATACTGTAGATGGGAGCCCCCCCAGCCAGGAACTTTCAAATTAAATGTTGATGGGACTATTTTCCAAAACCAAAACAGTGCAGGAATAGGGCTATTCTAACAGACAGTAAAGGAGAAGTTATTATGGCAGCCAGCAAGAAGGAACCATCAGTTAGGGATGCAACAAGCATTGAAATGCTTGCAATCTTCAGGAGCCTACACCTAACGGTTCATTTGGGTATTCAACATCTTATCATAGAAAGTGATGCTTTAACCTTAGTACAAGAATTGCAAAAGTCAGAACCATCGATGACTCTGGTTCGTAATGTAATAAAGGATACTAAGGAGCTTATGAACTACTTCCAAGTGTGTGAGGTTAGATATGCTATGAGAACTTGTAATGAGGTAGCACATAAGCTTGCAAGGCATGCTTGGCATGTTAGTGATATTAGTCTATGGTGGGGTTCTCTCCCTGATGTAATTGCTCCAGCCCTATGGGCAGAGAGACAATTGTAATGCTAATATCTTTTGAATGAAAGGCTTCTTTCCATCAAAAAAAAAAAAGATGTATTTTCCATGTTTGTTTAAGAATCTCCTTCAACCAGATAGATCTTCGTCATCGTCATCAACCTCTTCTTTGTCTTCTTCTTTAGATTCTTCTTCCAACTCTTCTTCTTCTTCTTCCTCACTTACATCAATTGAATGATCATTTAATACAGATGGGTTGAGAAATACGGGATGTCATCTCTACATAAGTGGACTAACTTGAGTGCACTAAAGTCAAAAAATAAGTTAATACCCTCTCCATCTTCCTGGTAGGTCTCTACAATTGGACTGTCATCTTCATCTTCATTATTCTCTTGATCCGCAACCATTCCCGCCTCATAGATATTTTGGGGTACAAATTTTTGTATCACTCGCCAAGTTATCTCTCCACTATCTTTATTAGTGCCTTTTATTGGATTAATCAAGTAATAGACTTGGGTAGCTTGACAAGTCAATACGAATGGATCATCTTCATACCATTTAGATGTAGTATTGACACTAGTAAAGTGATTATCCCTTTGTATTGAAACCCAACCACCACCTAGATCCTACCAATCACATTTAAAGAAATAAGTCACAAACACCCAGATATTTCAATTCGATAATGTCACGTATGACACCATAGTAGTTAATATCATTTGTTCCATGAATCCCCTCGACTAACACACCACAGTTTTGTATCTTTATATTGCATTCACGGTCCAAGGTATGGAATTTATAACCTCAAACTATTCATCCAGTGTATCGAAGAGCTCTATGTGAGGAACCACGAGCCAATGCATGCAATTCAGGAGAAACTGATCCTAGATCATGAACACGTTGTTCCAAAATCTGACGATTGAAATATTATTTGTTATTAAAAGTTACCGAGAATTAAAATGGTTCAACAAAATTATGCGTCGTATGAATAATTTAAATTCATACACGTTGTTCAAACCATCTAGGAAATTCTTCTTCGTGTCTCAACTCTATATTCTCTATGCTTTCTATCCTAAGTTTGTCCATGTGCTCACTGGATATAAATGGAAAACAATATTATCTTTTAGCACAAAAGTTATAGTTAATATTTTTTTAACTACGATTATTCGAAGCATGCATCTAACATACCTGAGATAGTCATCAATCTACCAACAATTATTCAACACATACCACTGAGGTTTACTAAACTCTCCACCAATTAAATCGTAACCCATTTATGCACCCAAGGGTCGTACATTCTGTAAAACACTGATAGCTCACGAGGAGGCGTACCAGCGGGATCAACATTTTGCTCTTCATGATTAAATTGTGTCTCAACACCATGTAGATAGAGAAAACAAAATGTCAACCATTCATCATGTATATAAGTCTCTGCTATTGAACCCTTAGCTTAGGCTTTATTCCCAACAATACGCTTCAGTCTACCCAAATATCTTTCAAATGTATTGCTAAATGGACCATTACATCAAAAAATGATGGTGGAAAGATCTACTCGAATTTACATAGTATAGTAGCAATTTCGTCTTCCATCTTCTGCAACATATCTCAATTTATCACCTGAGCACATAAATCCTTGAAAAACATGTAGAGTTTGGTAATGGTGACACGTACATTAGATGTCAGCTTCCCAAGAATTCCCACCAATAATAACTTCTACAAAAATATGTCATAGTAATGACTTTTCAATCCACTAATTTTCCAGTCATCAGGGCTCACACATCTACTGATATTTGAAACATAACCATTTGGCAACTTCACACCTTGCAACCATTTGTAGAAGTCCATCCTCTCATTCCTTGTCATCATACAACATGCATGTGGCATGACCAAACTGTTGTCTTCCACCCGCAAATGAAGATTATGTTTAAGTCTCATTCTCTCAAGATATTTCCTTGTCTTGATCGTGTCCTTTGTCTTTTTGTTAATACTCATCAATGTACCTAGTATGTTATCACATATATTCTTCTTTATGTGCATTACATCCAAACTATGTCGCAACATGCAGGATGACCAATACAGCAAGTCAAAAACAATACTACGCTTTGTCCAATTCAATTCTGTTGCACCTCATTTTCTCTTGTTCTTTCCCCTACCTTTGCCAAAATTGTTCACTATAACATGTACTAGTTGTTCCACTATCTTGTCCCCAAACAACTCCTTTGGTACAATTCTGTCCTCTACCCTTCCATCAAACTTAGCGCCTTCTCTTCTCTATGCATGATTTCCTACTAGATACCGTCGATGGCCCATGAAACATAGCTTTTGGGAATATTTTAGCCACTCATTACCAGTTTCTTTATTGCATGTCAGACATGCTAACTCCCTTTAGTACTCCAATCGGAAAGATTTTCATGTGCAGGAAAGTTATTTTTCGTCCAAATTATTGCAATATGCATATGAAAAGATGTCGAAGTGGATGCATCATAACTTATGATGCTTGTTTCTGATAAATCTGTAAGCTCTTTAATCAACGGCTACATGAATACATCAATATCATTCCTAGGTAATGGGCCAGGAATAAAGATTACCTAGGAATAAGTAAAGTTAACAAAAAATTTGGCACCTTCATTTACCTCCATGGTGACAGATTATACGGACTCAACACCAAGGGCCAGGTGCTATAACTTGTACTCATATTGTCAAATGGATTGAATCCATCCGTTGTTAGTCCTAGACACACGTTACTAGCTTCATTGCCAAATCCTAGATACTGATCATCAAACGATTGCCAAGGAAGTAAGTCAGCTGGGTGCCGCATATTCTCGTTATCTTTAACTCTCTTCTCCTCATGCGACCTCATATCTTGAGCTATTTTAAAGGAAAATAACACAATATCTTCACCGGGATATTCTTCTTACCCTTCGACCTCAAGTCTCTGCATATGGGACACACTTGTTTATCCTCATTCTCCTTCCAAAATAGAACACAATATTCTTGCATGCATGTATGGACTTTTACTCAAACCCTAATCCATTTCTCAACTGTTTTGCTTCATAAAAATTATTCAGTAAGGTAGAACCTTCGAAAAGTACCTCGTTAAATAAGTCTAATAACATATTTATTGCTTTCGTCGACATCCCACACAATGATTTAATGTGAAGCAATCACAAAATAAATCACATTTTACTGTACTTTCATACAGTTAGGATACAGCGACTGCTTTGCATCTTCCCACATTGATGCGAAATTCTTTGAATTAGTTCCTCGGCCACTTGAGGCATCCTTGTCAACTTCATCCATAAACATACCAGTGCCAATGTCACCCAACATCTCCTCCATATCATCTCGCTCATTACCGTAATTTTGCTTAATATCATCATCCATGTGCCATATATAGCTCAGATGACTGAACAAAACATTGGTTGACTATTCATATGAGTCACCATGCAGTACCCATTGAGTATACTCCAAATCCATACCGTTCACAAATATATGACTTTCAACTTCATCCAATCCTATAGCACACATATTTTTACACCATCAACATGGACACTTAATGTAACCATGACTATCGGTAGATGCTTGAGCGAAATCAATGAAAGTTATTACTCCACGTGCATAGGGTACGTAATCCTTTCCAAATCTGTCGTCAAGACGCATCCAACTTTTATCCATTTCTAGAAAGAACCTATCTATTAGATTAATGCAAATATAATTCCACATGCATGTCATGCTCCAATTCCTTTTTTTTTTTCTTTTTTTCTTTTTTATAAATGTAATTGGTCCTATCCCATTCGAGATTATATTATCCATATTGCACAAATTTAGTCACTCTACTACTTTCCACATCAATAGAAATTTTGGCAACACCTCCACATAGTTCTCCAAGTATACATATTCACAGAGTGGAATTGTGACCCTATGAACAGTAGACCCAAAGAAAAAATGAGGAACACAGAAACTCCATACTAAACATGTGAAGTAGGAGTAACAAAAGTGTGCAATATAGATAATATAATCTCAAACTGTCCACACTGGACAATTCATGAATTATTGGATACTCAGTTAGTGGACACCTGAGTGTACACTAATTCCCAAATGGGTGTAAGGTTATTCATATAATGTCACACAATATCTAGATACAACACTACAAGCATACACATATATTAGTATGTTGTTTTTTGTTATTTGTTAGTTATTTGTTATTTATTGGTTATTTGTTATTTATTGGTTGTTCATTAGTTTTTAGTTAGTTGTTATTTATTAGTTATTTGTTATTTATTAGCTTATTACGTAAAATTAGTTATTTTAATTTAGTTAAGTAATATGTTTAGTTACTTATTAGTTATATACTATTTATTTGTTATTTAGTTATTTACTAGCTATTAGTTATTTATGAGTTATTTATTAGCTTATTACGTAAAATTAGTTATTTTATTAATTTAGTTAACTACTATGTTTAGTTACTTATTAATTATATACTATTTAGATTTGGCGTACTCATAGTAATGCTCCGAAAAAGGACTGGAGAGAGAAAAAGTTAGAGAGAGAGAGAATACAAACAAAGGTGAGCTTTTTAGGTTTCCTCGTACGGGGGCCCCGTGCCGCCATGGCAACTACCTTGGCCCTACCTGGTGGTCCCGTGCCGGCAATGAAGGCCAGATCTTTTGCGGATTTGGTTATGGCTGTTCCTCAACCCCTCCCTGAAGTTAACCTTCCAATGGGGCCCCCAAAAGTCATCGATGGTCAGGTATGTTACATGTTCACCAAGGAAGAAGTGATGCTATCGGCGGCTCCGTTCAAATACTCCCTGGTTTTAAAATTTCTCCGGCAGAGACCTTCTTTAGATGCTATACAGATGTTTATTCGGCAGAGATGGAGCTTAATAGGAAATGTAGTGGTCTCTTATACGAGGAAAAACCATAACGTCTTCGTTCGCCTAACCTCAGAGGATGATTTCAACAAGGCGTTCTCACGCGAGACTTGCGAGATAAATGGAGTGCCTTACAGAGCATTCCACTGGACTCCGGGATTCACGAAAAATGAGGAAACGCCTTTTGTTCCAGTCTAGGTCATGCTGCTGGGCCTTCCCCCAAACTACTACCATGACTCAATCCTCAAAATAATAACGGCACAGATTGGAAAGTTCATACGTTGAGATAACTCCACTCGATGTGCGACAAGAATAGACGAAGCGTGAGTTTGCTTAGAGATGGATGCCTCTATACAACATCTGGACTCCTTCTGGATGCCATGGAGTTAGACAAAGTGACAACGAGAGGAGAGGAAAGGTTAAAAGAAAAGGAAGACCATTCAGAAAAAAGTAAAAGCCTGATGAGGGTTGAGGGGGAACCCGAAGAGAAGCAAGAAGAACAGGGGTGTGACAGCTTGATCTCCCCTGAGATAAATGTTCATGTCGAAGAGGAGGACGGGGGAATAGAAGAGCAGGAATTTGTACCAGATAGCATGGTACAAGGGACTTGTGTACTACAAAGTGTGGAATGTAATAATGTAAACGAGGAATGGCTAGGGGATGTGGTGCTAGTAGAGGAAACAGAGGAACAATAAGCTCTATCAGAGCTAGAGGAGGAAAGGAGGAACGTGGTAACAGGGAGAGAAAAGGAATATCAATCCGAGGAAGATTAGAGTGGCTCTAAAAGGAAAAAGAATAAAAGTGGTTCGAGAACGTCGAGAAGCACCAAACGGGCCATGAACCGGCCCTCCAAATTAAATTTATGATAGGTCCCATTCTGTACTGGAACGTAAGAGGTCTGGGAACCTCAAGAGGAAGGTTGAAGAAGTTGGTAAAGGAATTTAAGCCCAAGGTATTTGCATTGGCAGAGACTTTTGTGGATGATAGTAAAATGGGAAGATTAATGAGGCAGTTAGGCTTGGAGGAGGGTAGCTCAAACCAATTGAATGCTGGAAAGATTTGGCTTTTATGGGAAAAAAATGTGAATGTAACCATTGTACGAATGAGTGACCAGTTTATCACAGTCAAGGTACTCGAAGGGGATTTGGCTCTCAGCATTACTTTTGTTTATGCCAAATGCTATTATGGGCTTCGGAGACAACTTTGGAGGGACTTACAAGAAGATGTTCACAGTAATGACCCATGGATGATTCTAGGTGATTTTAACGTAATAAAAAATAATGAAGAATGGAAAGGGGGCTCTCCATGTTCGAGGATAGCGTTAGAGGAATTCAATGAATGGATCAATGGATGTGGACTGATGGACTTGAATTACAATGGCAATAATCTCTCATGGTGTAATGGGCAGGAAGGTCTATCTAGGAGCTGGGCTCGTCTTGACAGAGGGCTAGTAAATACTAAGTTTTTAGAGTCACTGCCTCACTCCCAGTTGAAGTACTTGGTGCGTAACACATCAGACCATGCCCCGATGATAGTATCGTGCGACCAAAACTCCCAACGGTATGGACCAGCGCCTTTTCGGTTCTAGCAAATGTGGGTGGAACATAGGGAGTTCCTTACTTGTGTTGAGCAGGGTTGGAAAGAAGAAGGGAAGGTGGGCTAGAAAATCTAGCTTTTAAAATGAAGCGCATGAAGCAGGTATTGAGAAGATGGAATAAGGAAATTTTTGGTCATGTCAAATTAAAGATTAAAGAGCTAGAATGGCGGGTTGAGTCACTTGAAGCCATTCTACAGGGAGATTACGAGGCAGAGGTGGAACAGGATCTCCTAGTGTCTAAAATAGAAATAGATATTTGGCAAAAAAGAGAGGAGTGTTTGACTGCTCAAAGAGCTGGAATTAAATGGCTACAAGAAGGAGATAACAATACTAGATTTTTCCATGCAGTTTTGAAGAGAAGGCAGCAGAACCAAGTCACCAAAATGAATAAACCAGATGGCACTGCGTTCAACACCCCTGAAGCTATACACGAGGGTGCAGTCCAATATTTTCAAGAATTTCTAAGTCATAAAGCTGAAGGGGAGCCGCCATATCTGAGTTCCTTCATTGATCAGGCCATTACAGAAGACGAGAACAAAAACATTTACAAAAGGCCATCGATGGAAGAAATTTGGCAGGCAATTAATAGCATCCCGGTGGAGAGCAGCCCGGGTCCAGATGGTTTTGGGTCGGGATTCTTCAAAGCCTGCTGGGCCATTGGCAAGGGTAATGTAGAGGAAGCCATTGCAGAATTTTTTGAAGGTAAACAACTCCCAAGGTACTACACGGCATCGTATGTGGCTCTTATCCCCAAGGTACAGTAGCCAACGGGTTTTGATAAATTTAGGCCAATTAGCCTGTGCTCTGTGATTTACAAAGTATGTTCTAAGCTTATTGTTGGCCGGTTAACAAATTTATTGCAGAGGTTAATCTCTCAAGAATAAGGAGCTTTGGGCCCCAATAGAAGCATTTTTTAAAATATTAGCCTAACTCAAGAAATGGCTCGATCTATACACAAAAAATCGAATGGTGGAAATGTGTTATTGAAAGTAGATATGTCCAAAGCGTATGACTGAGTAAATTGGAACTTTTTGAGGTATGTCTTGGGTGCTTTTGGGTTCGATGAGAAGGTAGGAGAGCTGATTGAAAATTGCATCACGACGCCGTGGTACTCCATTCTACTAAACGGAACCATAAGGGGTTTTTTCAAGGGAGAAAGGGGACTACGACAAGGGGATCCCCTCTCGCCTTATTTATTTATTCTCATGGAGAAAGTCTTCACAAGAATGCTAAAGAAAAAATTTGAGAGTGGGTTAATAGGAGGCTACTCTCAACCTAGAGGTACGCCTTTAATTTCTCACTTATGATACGCAGATGATATTGTGATCTTTACAAATGGTGCCAAATGGTCTATTAAGGAGCTAGTTAAAACTATTGAATTGTATGAAAGATGGTCGGGCCAGCTAGTGAGTAGAGAAAAATTGGCAATAATATTTTTGAAACACATAAGGCAAACCCGAAGAAGGAGCATTCTGCATCTTACTGGTTTTGGGGAGGGATGGTTTCTGATGAAGTATTTAGGGGTGAACATTATGGAAGGAAGAGTCACCTTTAGTCATATGGAGGAACTTTTTAATAAAATTCGAGACAAGGTAAGTGGCTGGAAGACCAGATTATTGTCAGCGGGTGGAAAACTTATTCTACTAAAACATGTGCTGTTGAGTTTACCAATTTATCTCCTATCAGTGCTTCAGTTCCCGAAGTCAGTTTTAAGCATCATCAACCGAATTCTCAGCACTTTTTTTGGGGGAGAATCTGATGGTAGTCCAAAAAGAAAATGGTGTGCTTGGAATAAAATTTGCAAGCCAAGAAAGGAAGGAGGACTAGGCGTGCGAGACCTTGAAGAGGTTCAAAATTCACTACACATGAAGTTTGCATGGAAAATCATCACAGAAAACTCTTTATGGGTACAATTCTTCAGGGGCAAATACGTGAAGGACAACCACCTCTCCCTTCTTGACAAAACAAAAGGAACCAGGTTCTAGAAGATGATAATGAAACAAATTCCACATGTTCTGGAAAGGGCAAAATGGAAAGTGCGAGATGGTCAAATTTCATTTTGGTTTGATACATGGACTGGAGGTGGCCCTCTAGTAGACTCCCTTCACCTTACAGAACTCCCAGAATTAAAGCTTCATGACTGTAAACTTGGTAATGAGTGGGATATACAGCTCTTGGAGAGGCTGGTGGGAGTGCAAAAAATAGAGGAAATAATTGAAGAGCTTGGAAATCCTCGGTAGGGGAAGGATCTGCTTGTGTGGACTCCTGCACTAGATGGATAGTTCACAACCCGGAGTGCCTGGGACTGTCTACATGTGAAATCACCTGAGACTCCATGGGCGGCGTGGGTATGGCATGAGACCCTTCCCAAAAAGATGTCGATAATGGTTTGGAAAGCATGGCATAACAGCCTAAGTGTGGATGATAGACTAAGGAGAATCAGGATCCCAGTGGTATCGAAATGCTCATGCTGTGTTGAAGGAGGATACGAGGTCGTTAATCACGTCTTATATTCCAGAAAATTTGCCCAGAATATATGGAGGAAATATGCCAACTCCTTTGGTCTTCCGTTTAGGGAGTATATCACATGGAAGGAAAATCTGAAATTGTGGTTCAGGCGAGCGTCCTGGAGCTCTCAGATGGGGGTTATTATGGGAATCCTTCCCATCATTATAATATGGAAACTATGGACAAGAAGGTGCAGATCACGTATGGAGGGTTATGTGGAAACGATAGAAGAGGCATGGTATGTGGTTCGTCTATGGCTGACGAGACTTTTGAAGGAAACAACTACTTACTGAAAACTGGCTAATGAAGATAAAGAAATCTTAAGTGCAATGAATATTAAAATCCTTCCGGTGAAGATAAGACAGGTTCAGGTGGTTAGATGGACAAAACCGAGACAAGGAGAAGTCAAGTTAAATACAGATCGGTGCAGCTTGAATAACCCAGGGAATTTAGGTGCAGGGGGTCTTCTACGTGATGAGCAGGGCAACTTAATTTTTGCTTTTACAGCAAACTTGGGCATCGGCAGCAACACAGCAGCAAAACTCAAAGCCATCCTCCAAGGGCTGAGAATGTGTCGAGAGAGATGGACAAGGGGAGTAATAGTTGAAACTGATTCTCTGATGGTGGTCCAATGGTTTAGCAAGGATAAGTGTGGAGTGTGGTACCTTGAAGATTTCTGGAAGGAAAGCTGTAGTCCTAGCTTATGCGAGAAGGGGGACATTTGATCTGATGAAGCGCTAAAATTGTATGATTAAGTTACTTAAGCGAACAAATTGTTTAATAAAAAATGATTTAAGTACTTAAATATGCAATAGATCACATTACTTGAGTCAATTGATAAATTCTAGTATTTTGGTGCTTAAAAAGATTTATAATGCAATTGTTTCACATGAAACAAGACAAGCACCTCACATGCATGCAACACAAACTCACACATGCTAAAAGCAAACAAACTCACTTGGACATCACATGCACACAGCTGGACCCACAACAGTACTCATGCAAAACACATGCACATGCAGAACAAGAAGAATCATTCGGATGTGCACACATGCAGAACACATGCAGAACAGAAAGCAAGAGAAGAATCTGCAGCACATCACATGGACAGCAACTCACACTTGCAGCAGCACATGTACAGCAGCAGAAAAATCTTTCAACACAGCAGACAATCACGCTGAAGGAAAAGCACTTGGACAGCATCATAAGAAGATCATTCGGATCATACCATGCAGCAGGTCAGCAGAAGAAAAAAAAAAAGAAAAAAAAAAAGAAGCAGAAACTCAAAGAAACACATGCTGGAACCGAAAACACCTGGGGACCACTCGGACGTGCAGTTCAGTAGAAAGTCAGCAGATTCTTTCTCGTTCGGTGGTAGCCTTTAGCAGTTGAAGACAGCAAGAAAATCACATGGGCTGCCTTTACTTTTCAAACCTGTTTTATACGGAGGTGTAGTCTTCGTTTGGCAGCGGGAAGGGGGCAAGCACCTGTTTTTCTTAACTTACTTTCATTTTTTTTCTTCTGGCTTTTCGGTTTGACAGCAGCAGGAGTTGGAGTTTTCGGGAGCAGTTTTTGTTTACTTTTTTCTTTTCATTGAGAAGCTGAGCAGGAGTGCAGTAGCTTGTTTTGTTATTATTCTTCTTTCTTTCGGCTACAGTTCAGTAGCTTAGCTTGAAGTTTTCTTTTGATTTTCGTTCAGTCTTTGGAGAACAAGAGTTTAAGTTTTTAGTTTTTCTGTTCGGTTGTAGCTTGGAGCATCTTGATCTCTCTTCGTTTTCGGCGTCTGGAGTTTCCCGTTGGTACTTTTGCTGTCATTTACATTAGAGTGCCTTAAGTTTTCAATTTTTAATTTACTTTCCGTTAAGCAGTAGCTTAGTTGGAGTTTTTTTTTTTTTCTTCCTTTCATTTCCTTTGGGCAGCATTAAGTTTCATTTAATTTTCTTAAGTTCTATTCATTTAGTTAGTTTTGATTTGTTTTATTTCTTTGAACTTTGACCGTTTGAATTGCTGTTTTTTTTAGTATAGATCATCTATTTTGCATTTTAAAATTTATTCTATGTTAGTAATTTCTTTAATTTTTAATATGACTTTATTTAGATTACTTTTTATTGTTAGAAATATTATGCGTAGCTAATTTCTTAAGCTTGGGTTGCGGAATGGGACGTGATTTGTTTTGGATTTTAGATCGATGCAATATTTTGTTGATAATGTTGATTTCACTAAGTTACTAGTTGGATTTGAATTGAAAATAGATTGAAGCTCTTGCTCTTGTTTTGTTGTTGACGTAAGGCACATCAAAAGCTTGAAAATTATCAAGGCTTCTCTCGTTTGTTTGTTAATGTGTGTTCGGCTAGTAAAATAGAAAATCCCTTAGGAAAATATTGCAAAACTTGAGCTTAGCATTTTTATCTTCCGATTATCAATGCCTTGATTGGGTTGTTAATCGAGAAAATTATCTAGAATCCAAAATAAAGAGAGTCCCAAACCCAACCCAAGTGTTCGTTAATTTGTTTTTTTAGAAACTCTAATTTCAATTTCGATTCTCTTTTTGCATTGCATTTTAATTTTATTTTCATCTCTCATACTCGATTCACTTGTTACTCACAAATCTTTTATACGCTTTGATAACCCATTGTCCCTGTGGAATACGATCCTGGACTTATCCTTGATACAACTTGACACTTCTACACTTGGAAGCACATTCGAAACTGAGTCAAGTTTTTGGCACCGTTGCCTGGGACAACTGGTGTTTATTAGAGCATTCCTCTACTGCTGAGAGGACGTTTGTGGAGCTGTGAATCTCTTCACAGCCTGGGTGACATCTAATCTTTTTCCCTTCTCTCTGTTTATTTTTCATGGTCTTTGATTATCTGCTCTTGTTTGTATAACTAGTTGGACTAGAGACCATACATCTTGACTGTTTAGGATAGAATCATTGACATCTTTTAGCTCTGCATCATCTTCTGTAGAATCATCATCAGACACTGATAGCATCATGGCTGAAAATGAGCATCATGATAGTGAAGTGGAGAATCCAAACAGGACACTTAGAGAATATCTTCAGCCTGTTAGAACTAGCACAACCTCATGCATAATTCAACCTTTGAATGCAAACAATTTTAATTTCAAACCTGGAATTATTCCATTAATTCCACATTTTCATGGCATGGATTCTGAGAACCCTTATTTGCATATCAAAGAGTTTGAAGAGGTTTGTTCTATATTCATGAACCGGACTTGCACTGAGAAGGTTATAAGGCTTAAGTTGTTCCCATTTTCTTTAAAAGATAAAGCTAAAACATGGTTGAATTCATTGAGACCTAGAACCATAGGTACATGGCAAGAGATGCAAGCAGGATTTTTGAAAAAATTGTTCCCAATACATAGGACAAATGCTTTGAAAAGACAGATCATGAATTTTTCTCAAAATGATTCTGAAACTTTTTATCAATGTTGGGAAAGGTTCAAAGATCTATTAGATTCATGTCCACACCATGGTTATGAACATTGGCGTGTGATTAGTTTTTTTTTTTATGAAAGTTTGACACCTAAAATGCGTCAATTTGTACAAACCATGTGTAATGGAGAATTTTTTGACAAAGAGCCTGAGGAGGCATTTGAATATTTTGATTATCTTGCTGAAAATGCCCAATCTTGGGACACAACTGATGTGCATGATAGGTCTATGCAAGTTGAGTCTAGTCACGGAAAATATATTGTAAATGAAGATGATGATTTGCGTGCTAAATTAACCTTGCTGTCTAGAAAAGTGGAAGCCATGGAATTGAAGAAAGTAAATGAAGTGCATGTTGTCCCTAAATTTTCTGAGAAGTGTGGCATATGTGAGGATCATGAGCATTCAACTAATGAATGTCCCACGATCCCTGCTTTCAAGGAAGTATTGTTGGACTAATCTAATGCTGTAAACATGATACATAAACCATATTCTGGTCCTTACTCTAATTCTTATAATCCAGGATGGAGGAGCCACCCAAATCTCAGTTGGAGGGGCGACCAACATGTAACTCCAGCAACCTTGGCCCCAGGGCCCTCTCAACTCGCAATTCAAGCACCTCCAATGCAAAAGAAGGGACTTGAAGATACGGTTCAGCAGCTGAGTGTGACACTTCAACAGTTCATGCAAGGTCAAGCAACACTCAACAACTAGAATTCATTGGCAATTAATGACATACGGAGTTCCCTCACAAGGCTAACTACATCTTTAAGTACCCAAGAGAAGGGTAAATTTCCTGCACACTCACAACCAAATCCACAAGGGCAGCCTCATCAAGTGCAAGCAATAAGTGAGGATCCTAACTTAAAGTCGGTCAAAGCGGTGACTACTTTAAGAAGCGGTAAGGTGGTAGACAGTCCAGCACATGAGCCATACAATTCTGGTAAGGTCTCTAACCCTTCTAATGGAGAGCATGTGTCTGATGAGCATGAGAAAATTCATTGTCCTATACCTGCTCCTTTTCCTCGGCGATTGGTTCCGTTGCATAAAGATAAGCATCTTGCTGAAATTCTTGAGGTTTTTAGGCAAGTTAGGATTAACATCCCTTTGTTAGATGCTATTCAGCAAATTCCTGCCTATGCAAAATTTTTAAAGGATTTATGCACTGTGAAAAGAAAATTAAATGTGCATAAGAAAGCTTTTCTTACTGAGTAGGTTAGTGCTATCATTCAGAGTAATACACCACCTAAATACAAGTACCCAGGAGCACCTACAATTGCTTGTGTAATAGGAAATTCAAAAATTGGTCACGCTTTGTTGGATCTTGGTTCAAGTGTCAATTTATTGCCTTACACTGTGTATGAACAGCTTGGTTTAGGCGAACTGAAATCCACACCTATCATTTTGCAACTTGCTGATAGATCAATAAAAATGCCTAGGGGTATAGTTGAGGATGTTTTGGTTCAAGTTGATAAATTTTACTATCTTGTGGATTTTGTGGTGCTTGATATGAACTTGTCAAATCCATCTACTTTCCAAGCTCCTGTAATTCTTGGTAGACCATTTCTTGCTACATCTAATGCATTAATTAATTGTAGAAGTGGAATTTTGAAATTGAGTTTTGGAAACATGACATTGGAGCTGAATATCTTTAATACTTGCAGGCACCTCAGGATTTAGAAGAAGTTAAGGAAGTTAATTTGCTGGAAAATATCCTTGATGAGGACTTTCACTTGAATCTTCCTTCTACTGATTTACATTTGTCATTAGAAAGTGTGCTAAGTGATGTAAATATACTTGATGATACTTCTAATGTTTCTTTCGCAGGAATCGGGCATGGGGTGCCTTGGCAACCAATGTTTGCGGAGTCGCCACCTTGGGCAGCACCTATAAAACCATCTTCAGATAACAGACACCATCTCATTGGAGCACTCAGGACACTCAAAAATTCAAATCTGAGGTTGAATAATTTTTTTTATGATGACCTTCACTTGTTTAAATATTGCTCTGACCAAATGTTTCGAAGATGTTTAGCCAACAAACACATCCAAATTAAGATTTTTGATCCTGGTAAGTTAAGGTCTCGATGGAGTGGGCCGTACATTGTAAAGACCGTTCATCCTCATGGTGCAGTAGACATTGTCAATCCGAAGAACGGTAATAGCTTCACTGTCAACGGACAACGTCTAAAGTCATTTCTGAAGGTCTTTGATCCACATGATGAGATCTTGCTTGTGCAAGACCCCAGGGAAGTGTTTTAAGTTGTTTTTCCTTCTTTACAGTTTTCTTTACTTGCTTTGTTTTTTTATTTGTTCATTTGCTTTGTGGACTGAAGAAAACGGTGCGTTAGTAGACACTGTAGATAGTTGAAAAAAAAATAATTGGATCCGTCCGTGACCTGACAAGTGTGGCTGGAGATTTGAAAAATATTGCCTGATGTTGTTGACAAACGAGATTGAAGACTCCGAGTTTCTAAGAAATGTCATTTTCACCGAAAAAAAATCACATTACTCTTTGACTTGGATGATAGCTCGTCTGGTTCTTTATGCTATCTCTATAAAATCAGTCCTGAAGTTCATCCAATCCGCATCAAGTTTTCTTCTCATCTCTATAACTCATCTGCATTCTGTCAACATTCTCGTTTTAAGCCTTCTATTCCTTTGTCAATGGCTCATTCTTCTAACATTTCTCTAGATCCATCCATGAGGCATTCTGCATCTCAACCTCCTGTCCTTTCTGCAGCTACCATTGGTGCCATGTTGCAACAAGAGAATACTAGTATGGCTAATAAGTCAGACTCCGATGCTATCTACGACTTGGTGAGTCTTGGGACTCGCTACTCATCCTCCATTGTTGCTTTTTCCCAGCGGGTAAATGCCAAAAACCATGAGGTTGAAAGGCTTAAAGAACAAATTGTTGTACTTCAACGAATTGTTCAAGAGTCTCACACAAGGGAAGGAATCATTCGGCAGAAGAATAAACAGTTGAAATCTCTATTAGATTCTTCATTCCGCTTGCCAGTTCCCATGGATAGGAATGACATGATATTGTATGAAGAGAATGAGCGTCTCAAACATGAGGCTAAGAACCTCAAGTTTATGTAAAAGTTAAAAAAAAAAAAATTCTTTTTCTTTCTTGCTTGTTTTGCATTTTGTTTATTTTGTTTTGAGTCCACTACTCTGGAGGATCCTGCGTATCAGAATTAATTTCTGATTTATCACTGTATATACCGTATGTGTTTGTTTTGTTTTTCCTTCTTTTGTTTTCTTTTGTGTTTTAACTTTGACAGAAATCTACTCCTTGTGTGCACTCGAGTATCTCAGGTGAATTCTTTCTTCTCTGTTTAATCATTTTTGTCTCAATATATGTTCTGCAGTGTTTATCTTGCTCCAATTCATGTCTGTATAGCATACATCATCGAATATTCAATTGCTGAACATTGAGGACAATGTCACATTTAGTTGGGGGGAGGGTTTTCTGTTAAAAATGTGTTAAAAATATGTTAAAAAAAAAAAACAAAACAAAACAAAAGATTTGTTGAGGTCATGGAACATGTGAAATGTAGTGCAAATATGAGTATATGTCAAAAGAGGGACTTATCCATTTTATTTAGTTGTTAAACCAAGGGAAAAATGTTAAAAGCTTTGCTAAAACACACATAACACATACATGGAAGGCCTAGAAAGACTACATTGAATCATTGTTGGTTGATTTACACTTCAATTGTTTGAGACTCTAATGAACCATATCCTAATGGCTTAGGAAGAGATCTGAAATGAATTAAATGAGAAAAGGGACAAGCCAGGGATCCAAAAAAATAAAAAAATAAAAATAAAAAAATAAAAAAAATCCTTTAGGTAGACTAGTGGTAAGGGCTGACTTGTGAAAGTATGGATAGGCGCACATTCATAGGTCCGATTCCCCACTAAGAAATCTAAAAACATAAAAAATAAAAATTACATTTGTGTAGTGGAAAAGGTTGCCTATTACCGGGGTCCTTACAAAAAAAAAAAAAAAAGTAAGCGCTTTTCAAAGTGTAATAGCGTGAAAGCCGCCACTACAATGGTTTTGAATTAGAGTAAGACCATGTGGTCTTCTCAGATTGGTTGTTGTGATTGAAACTGATAATGTCTCTTGGTAGTCAATCTTGGAATTCTAACCCCATTTCCATGCACTTGAAAGAAAGCAAGCTTTGTTACATGTAATTCCCTTGGTTGATTAACTAAATTGTGTATAAATCTCTTAGTTGATACAAAATTCATATTAATCTATCTCCAGTGTTCTTAAACTCAACAAATCTATTTCATAGCATGTGATTCTCGAAATTCTTTTGAAATTGTAGTTGGAAATCTCACCTTTGCATGAATTCATTCGCTTTGTTTGCTAGAGTCTAGCAATAAGCTAGTTGGGGGGAGTGATGAAGCGCTAAAATTGTATGATTAAGTTACTTAAGCGAACAAATTGTTTAATAAAAAATGATTTAAGTAATTAAATATGCAATAGATCACATTACTTGAGTCAATTGATAAATTCTAGTATTTTGGTGCTTAAAAAGATTTATAATGCAATTGTTTCACATGAAACAAGACAAGCACCTCACATGCATGCAACACAAACTCACACATGCTAAAAGCAAACAAACTCACTCGGACATCACATGCACACAGCTGGACCCACAACAGTACTCATGCAAAACACATGCACATGCAGAACAAGAAGAATCATTCGGATGTGCACACATGCAGAACACATGCAGAACAGAAAGCAGGAGAAGAATCTGCAGCACATCACATGGACAGCAACTCAAACTTGCAGCAGCACATGTACAGCAGCAGAAAAATCTTTCAACACAGCAGACAATCACGCTGAAGGAAAAGCACTTGGACAGCATCAGAAGAAGATCATTCGGATCATACCATGCAGCAGGTTAGCAGAAGAAAAAAAATAAAAATAAAAAGAAGCAGAAACTCAAAGAAACACATGCTGGAACCGAAAACACCTGGGGACCACTCAGACGTGCAGTTCAGTAGAAAGTCAGCAGATTCTTTCTCGTTCGGTGGTAGCCTTTAGCAGTTGAAGACAGCAAGAATCACATGGGCTGCCTTTACTTTTCAAACCTGTTTTATACGGAGGTGTAGTCTTCGTTTGGCAGCGGGAAGGGGGCAAGCAGCTGTTTTTCTTGACTTACTTTCATTTTTTTTCTTCTGGCTTTTCGGTTTGACAGCAGCAGGAGTTGGAGTTTTCGGGAACAATTTTTGTTTACTTTTTTCTTTTCGTTGAGAAGCTGAGCAGGAGTGCAGTAGCTTGTTTTGTTATTATTCTTCTTTCTTTCGGCTACAGTTCAGTAGCTTAGCTTGAAGTTTTCTTTTGATTTTCGTTCAGTCTTTGGAGAACAAGAGTTTAAGTTTTTAGTTTTTCTGTTCGGTTGTAGCTTGGAGCATCTTGATCTCTTTTCGTTTTCGGCGTCTGGAGTTTCCCGTTGGTACTTTTGCTGTCATTTACATTAGAGTGCCTTAAGTTTTCAATTTTTAATTTACTTTCCGTTAAGCAGTAGCTTAGTTGGAGTTTTGTTTTTTTTTCTTCCTTTCATTTCCTTTGGGCAGCATTAAGTTTCATTTAATTTTCTTAAGTTCTATTCATTTAGTTAGTTTTGATTTGTTTTATTTCTTTGAACTTTGACCGTTTGAATTGCTGTTTTTTTTAGTATAGATCATCTATTTTGCATTTTAAAATTTATTCTATGTTAGTAATTTCTTTAATTTTTAATATGACTTTATTTAGATTACTTTTTATTGTTAGAAATATTATGCGTAGCTAATTTCTTAAGCTTGGGTTGTGGAATGGGACGTGATTTGTTTTGGATTTTAGATCGATGCAATATTTTGTTGATAATGTTGATTTCACTAAGTTACTAGTTGGATTTGAATTGAAAATAGATTGAAGCTCTTGCTCTTGTTTTGTTGTTGACGTAAGGCACATCAAAAACTTGAAAATTATCAAGGCTTCTCTCGTTTGTTTGTTAATGTGTTCGGCTAGTAAAATAGAAAATCCCTTAGGAAAATATTGCAAAACTTGAGCTTAGCATTTTTATCTTCCGATTATCAATGCCTTGATTGGGTTGTTAATCAAGAAAATTATCTAGAATCCAAAATAAAGAGAGTCCCAAACCCAACCCAAGTGTTCGTTAATTTGTTTTTTTAGAAACTCTAATTTCAATTTCGATTCTCTTTTTGCATTGCATTTTAATTTTATTTTCATCTCTCATACTCGATTCACTTGTTACTCACAAATCTTTTATACGCTTTGATAACCCATTGTCCCTGTGGAATACGATCCTGGACTTATCCTTGATACAACTTGACACTTCTACACTTGGAAGCACATTCGAAACTGAGTCATGATCCAGCACGTTTTAAGGGAAGGAAATTTCCCTACTGATTTTCTAGCAAAGTTTGGAGCTCAGGGACATAATCAAGTATGGCACAACACCTTGTCGAAGCTTCGAGGCCTTATCCGCACCGACAAGCTGAATTTTCCTTATTTACGTATTCGATAGGCTCTGTTTTGTTGTGGCAAAGATAGTGTTTTGTTGCTCACTAAAGTGGGTCTAATGTAATGGCTTCCTCTGATGTAAGTAAGATTAATTCTCAATATACGGACGTCCTGTCCACCTTTTGATAAAAAAAAAAAAAAAAGATTTGGCGTACTGTGTTGATTGATGTACAAACATGAACTTCATTGAGATTTTGAGTGGAAATAATTTCTTAAAGTTGATTGATGTGGAACTGTGCTATAATTGCTTTTTTGTGAGGCTTTGGACTTTAGTTTTTAACTAAAGAACAATAGGGCAATTGAAGAAGTTTGTATTTTTATATTTTGGGCATAGGCTAAAAGATGGCAAGGCTCACAAAGAATTGTGAATGCAACCACGCAGCATTGCAAGTCTTCTATATATTCCTAATAATCTTAGCATGCTAATTGCAGTGGTTCAAGACTTCTCTCTTGAAGAGGATTTTATTTTCTTTATTTATTATTATTATATATATATATATATACACTACAAAAAAAGGCAAAATTGGCGGCGTTTGTTTATACGCCGGCAGATATATAAATTTAATGGCGCTTAATGTTTTCGCTGGTAAATTATTGAGATTCCTAGCGTTTAAATTTTTACGCTGGTAATAATATATAGCTTTGTAGACGTTTATAACAACACCGCCAGTATAGTAATGATGCGCCGGGAAATTAGTAGTTTCCTGGCATTTATAATGTTATGCTGGTAATAATATATGTTTTTGGTGTCATTTAAACAAATGCTAATAATTTATTAATTATACGTCGTTATATTAACTGTGTTTTTCGGCGTTTATAATATACCGCCAGTAATAATATATAGCATCAGCGGCATTTCACAAAAAGCCGACAATTGATAGAGTTTACGCCGATATAGTATTGAGTTTTTCAGCGTTTATATCTTTTAAACAAATACTAGCCATTAACTAGTTTTATGCCGGTAAATTAGTAGTTTTCTGGCATTTATATTGTTACGCTGCAAATAATTATAAACATTGGCGGCGTTTATAAAATGTCAAAAATTGATCAATGAAACGCCGGTAATTTATAAATGCGCTAGTGTATATATTGTTACGCCGGTATTAATATTTAGCATCAATGGTGAAAACTATTATAAATTTATTGGTAGTAAAATAAATAAAATAAAATAAAAAACTTATTTAAATGATACAAAAATACCCCCAAAAATTGTGCAAGTGTCGTAAAATATTCCTTTTGAAAAAAAATAGAGTCAATTATTTAAAAATTTAATCTTTTAATATGGATCTCATATTTATTCTTTTTTAAAAAAGAATGTGGTGCTTGCGAACTTTTTGACAAAATATGTTAAACATCATACTAAGATTCACAACTTCCAAAAAGAGTAGTAAAACTAATGCATAATCCAGCACTTCTCATTTTATAATCCATCATAATTCCAACTTAGCAAAACATAGCAAACATCGATATATGGCATAACCATAAATATAGTCTCAATTAAGGAAAGTTGTGAATACCACCAAAACAGAGCAAAACGTCGATATATGGAAAATACCATAAATATAGTCTCAATTATAATCCCGACCTCAATCATCGTCCTCGTCATTCTCTTCCTCTTGATCTTCTTCCTCTTCAGCATTTTCCTCTTCTTCATATTTCACCTCCTCTTCATTCTCTTTACGAATTTTGTCCTAAAGCTTGAATATAAATTCAAATGAGGGTCCAAAAATTTCAAAATGAGGTTGATTGATATCAACTAAACATATGTGGGGATGCTCACTTGTGCATGCACAAATGTGTTTACTAAGTTCTGTAATTCAGTTAATTCATTCCGCATTTTCTCAAACTCTTCTTTTGATATACCATCTTCTTGGTTTGAGGTCGTTAGTGAATGTTAACAAGTTTGTCTTGTAGGGATTGGCCCAAACCCAAACCGCGCACACGTTCAGGCCGTTCTAATCCTATAAATTTTGAATAAACATCATCTGATGCCCAAGTCATGGTTCCTCTAGACCTCATTTCTATAGAATTTGTGTCTTGTGTTAAAAGTTCCTCCATCTCAATTTGTAATTGATAATAAAAAATACACATTATTCTTCATCATATAAATCCTTTAAAATTAAAAAAGTAATAAATTTGAAAATAAACATACCACTTTCTTCCTCGTGTCATCATTGTAATGTGTGCCATCCTTTTTCTTATGGGTCTTGACAAACAACTGGGCTCAACTTGGCATTGCCCGGTTGATTTTTTCTACATCCAATACTTTAGATTAAACACATATATCGAAAACAAAGAACTAACAAATATTCAACAATAAATAAATATTAATTAAATAAATACCACATCATAGGCATATCTTGCTAAACTTTTTGATCCTCTGATATAAACAACCACTTGCTTCTTACGACACTCCTTGTTTTTATTACATTTTGACTACAACATCACAAATATTTTGAGAATTATAATTAAAATAACTAGTTGGTTGACTTTATAAATCTATGATAGAAATACACGCAATATTACCATATATTTTGGATCAAACCAAAGATTGGCCAACTCTGCTAGTTGCTCTAAGTCCATCATATCGGGACTTGCCATTGCCACAACTTGTGCTGCAGATGTGTCTTTTTCATTAAGTAACTTTTTCTTCAATTCATGCTTGTAGTCTTTCCATTTTTTCCCCAAGTCCTTTAGTATATATTTTTTTAATACATCCAATTTGTCACCAGGAACTTTAAACTTGCCCTACAATCAAAATAAATTTACACAGGTGAGTAAGTAGCTTTGTAACAAAATTTTCAAAATATAGCTATTTAATTAATACTAATGTTTTAATATAAAAAATCATACCTTTATAAGACCCCACGCTTCCTCCTTTATGGTTTTAGACACCGATCTCCAATCTTTGTAAATTATTGGAACCAACTTATTACTTCTCGTTATCATACCACCAAACTTTACCACCTTTGAGTCTTGCTTTTTGATGGGCTGACCAAGATTATTGAGCTCTATTTCAATTCGCTCCCCTTCTGGAAGATGCCAAATTTCATGAATAGAGTGCAATAGTCTCTTTACTCGATCTCCATTACTATCTGCAAAAATGGATTTAGTTACATTGTTAGTATTTTGTAAATTTGCATTCATAGTGAAATAAATAATAAGTAAGAAAGACAAAAACATACCGACAACGACGAGAAAGCGATCTCCAATGTCAGAACACAAGTCAACATTTTCTGCTTCCGAACTAGGTGCTATTGGTACAGATGTGCATGGCTCGGTCTCTTTGCTCATCTCCGTATGTGTGGATAGTTGGCCTTCCATTTGGCTCGATGTAGAAGGTTGGGTCCCTTGCTATGAAGCTAATGATGGTTGGGAAGGACAATCTATAGAAGGTTGGATCCCTTGTTGTGAAGATAATGATGGTTGGGAAGGACAATCTATAAAAGGTGATGACTCCACCATCCTATCAACTGAAAGGGGTGGCCCATTGATAGAGGGTAATGAATGGGCCACCCTATCAAATTGTGGCTAACTATGGACAACTTGTAGTCTTGTAGATTGTCTTTGCAACTGTGGTATGGTAGTCTTTGCCTTTTTTTTGACCCATTGTACCTATACAAAAACAAATTTACATATATGCAAATCAATAGAAATAATAATATTTGGAGCATGATATGAGATGGATTTATGTGATAAGAGATATCATGTTAATTAGTCTAACATTATATATTTCTTACTCAACACTATTGAGGAGTTTCAATTGTCATTCCATCTATGTCATTTCGCATCCACACAACATCGTCAATACCAGGTTCAATAGCTTCATGGTAGGAAGTGTTAATACAATATTTGTTGACTAAATATTCATCTTCATCGTCGTCAGTCACTTCCTCTTCACCAGTGTCATACACATCTCTTAGTTTTGTCTTAACAACCACAACCCAATTTGGACATCTTTCATCTGCTGCATAAAATGCTTGAGATACTTGGGAAGATAAAACAAACAGATCATCAGTTATTCGACTACCAGTGTGTACTAAATGAGAAAAATTTACAAAAGTAAAGCCAAACTTGTCCACCTTGAAACCTCTACCCCGAGCAATGTCTACCTAATCACATTTGAATAACACATATTGGGACCCATCATAATACATAACCTCAATTATGCATGTTAATTGGCCATACCAAGAAGGGCCATCTTGATCAGTACACACACTAACACCACAATTTTGAGTTTTCTTCCCATTTTCATGATTCCTGGTGTGAAATTTTGCGCCATTAATGACAATTCGCTTAAATTCTTTGGCAACTTGCATGGGACCTTTAGAATGCATTATGACTTTATGGCCCAATTCACTTCTTCTATTGTCATCCATTTTCATTACCTGAAGGTTGGATTATTAGCATTGATTAAAATGACGAAAACTAGCTACAGAGGCATAATAAATATTGTGATACAATATTGAATGGCATGTAATCCTTACATAGTCTTGGAACCAATTACAAAATTGGTCTTCGTGCCTCTTCTGTAGTTCGTCATTCGATAAATGATTCCCATCAACTATATTACTCACTATTTCCAAGTACGTCCTATATATGTTCACGACATCACAAATGTCTGTTATAATTACATAAATATAAATGAAATGTAATTTGATTTGTGCGTATTGAGCACGGTTTGTTTTTAGAAATTTTTGTAATCATGGTTTTCCTCTGCTAGACGTGAGGGTTTTATTAATAAATTTGGAGTAGGGGTCTCTAGTGGACAGGGGGCCTTGACTTTTATTTAAAAAAAAAAAAAAAACTCACATGCGGAATGAAGTGAAATCGTCAGAGTTGAAGAGAATATAGCAATGTGCTTGGATCCACGACGTAAAATCAAGGCGAACGTCCACAACTTTCCCTTTAGAATCATCCGGGTTTCTAGATGGTCTATTGAAAACCATTTGAACGGATTCTAAATAATGAGAAACAAATGTCAATAATTCCTCCAACAAATATCCTTTAGCAATGGAACCTTCTAGTGTAGCTTTGTTACGCATATGAAACTTAAGTCGGTGTAGGTACCTACCACATAAATCATTAGATGACTTTTACTTTTATAAAATATGTTCTCATTCCACTGATATTTATATGTTTTAAATTCAATAACTATAGCATACCTTTCAATGGGACACATCTATCAATAATGAACAGGTCCTCCAAGCCTATATTCTGCAACTAAATATATGGTCAAGTGCACCATAATCGTGAAAAATGATGGTGGAAATATCATTTCTAATTGGCACAATATGTAAGGTATTCTAGATTCCAATTGGTCCAAATTTTCAAGCTGCAACATTTTGGAACAAATTCCCCTGAAGAATCTAGATAGCTTGATTAAAGGTTTTATTACCTTCTTAGGTAATGAACCATGTAATGCAATTGGTAGGAGCTGTTGCATCAGTATATGTCAATCATGACTCTTCCTGCCCACTATAGTACGATGTTGAAGCTTGACATAATGTGAAACATTTGAAAAATAATCATCTGGTACTTTTACATTTTGTATAACCTTCAACAAGTCTTCCTTCTCTTTATTATTCATTGTGAAAATAGCTAAAGGCAAATATGTCTTCTCTGCAGTTGTTATAACCGGATGAAGTTGCTGTTATAACCGGATGAAGTTGCGGTCCCAAACCCAACTCTTGTAAGTCAAGGCATGCCTTTATGCTATCTTTCGATTTTGTATCAATATTTAACAGTATGCCAAAAATATTATCCACTACATTTTTTTCAATGTGCATCACATCAAGATTATGACGCAATAAATTATCTTTCTAGTAAGGCAAACTAAAGAAAATACTACGTTTCTTCCATGAGTGTTCCTTAACATTAGTCGACCCCACAACTCTTTTTCTTTTACAATCTATTCTATCATTGCAATTTAAATTATCTAATTGTTCCAAAATTTTATCAAGTGTTGGCATAGTAGGTGAATGATCAATTTCTCGTGTACCATCAAATGTTTTTGCCATCATTCTACACTTATGATCACTTGGCAAGAATCGTCTATGCCCCATATAGGAAAACTTTTTTTTCATGTTTTAGCCATCTAGATCGTGTGTTACCCATAAAACAAGGACATGCTAAACAACCTTTCGTACTCCACCCAGAGAAATCACCATATGTAGGAAAATCATTTATCATCCACATTAAAGCCAAGCGCATTGTAAAGATCTCTTTTCATAGGTTGGTGCTCCAACCTCCCATAATTCCTTTAATTCTGATATTAGAGGCTCTAAGTATACATCTATATTCATTGAAGGTGATGATAGTCCCAGTATAATCAATGATAGCATGAAACTTGATCACTTCATGCACATCCAATGAGGTAAATTGTAAGGTACCAACATAACCGGCCAGGTACTATAGGAAATGCTGATGTTACCAAAAGGATTAAAGTCATTTGCAAATAAACCAAGCCTAACATTGTGGGGTCAGAGGCAAAATCATCATACGGTCAATCAAACGTGTTCCAAGCCATGCCATCTGCTGGATGCCTTAGTGCCCCATCATTATTGCGGCCTATCGCATGCCATTTCATTTGTGAAGAAGTATTCGATGACATAAAAAGCCTTTGCAACCTTATTTTTAACAGAAACCACCATAATATTTTTGCTGGACTTCTTTTACCTTTTCTAAACCTATCATCCATAAGCTCTTTTTGCTTCCATTTTGATGCTCTGCATACCACGCATGTTTCCAGATTCTCGTTGTCCTTCCAAAATAACATACAACAATTGAGACATACTAAGATCTTCTCGTATCCAAGACCTAATTCATTCATGTACGTCTTCATCTCGTACGCATTTTTAGGCAATGATATTGCTGGTGGGAGCAACTCATTCACAAATTCAAGCAGTTCTGTGAATATGCTATTACTCAATCCACCCAAACACTTCATATTCTAGAGACATACGATAGCACTAAACTTAGTATGTTTTGTGCACCCTTCATATAATAGCTCATCAACATCTTTCAACATTTTGTAAAATTTATTAACTCTTTCACTAGAACCTTGTCGATTTTCATTTGCACTCTAGCTTCTCCAGCATCCACACCTATTTCAGGCCCACCCTCAACTATTTCAAGATGAAACATAGGGAAAATGTCATGCCACATGGTTGTCATCCCACTAGAGTCTTCATTTATTTGCTCATTATTATTTTGGGCATCAGTAGCATGATAAGATGCCTCCCCTGTTCTCTCCCCATGAGCATGCCAAATGGTGTAACCTTGAGAAATTCCATAGCTAATCAAATGATCATATACATGTTGGGCATGAACATCTTACATAATCCACATTTTCTACGTGGGCAACAAATCAGCAAATCTGTAGCACAATTCTCACATACAAACTTCAAAAACTCATTGACACCATTGACATACTTTTTTGTATGTCGAGGTTTTTTCATCCAACTTTTTTCCATAACTTAACTATATTTTAAATATGAAAACAGAATAGAATGAGAATGCAAGATCATCAATAACTTAAAACATAGCATGGAAAATAATTTTGAACTTTGAAAAGCGAAGAAAATAAAGCATAAATTTGCATATAAATACCAGAAGCATAATAAATAGTAGCTAGGTAAGGACAATGAAGAAGAGACAGTGAAATATTATTCCAATGAAGAATGTAAGGGAAAGCCAAGAGATTGTGATGTGACAATGATGACAATGAGAACTTGTAAATATTTGAAATACTCTCCAATTGTCCCACTAATTAAACAGTAAAGGATTAAAGGTCCAATACAGAGAGAGATCAGATGGACATAATTAAATGTTGAGAATTGCTATAGGCATGAAGGATTTCACAAAAATAAAGTAAAAAACTGATGTAGTTTCAGATCATCCGTTAGATCTACTTTACAGTAAAAATAATTTTTCAAGATGATGTACCATATCAAGTTATGCCAGTTTATGAGTTTGTTTTTATGAAATTCTTGTGACTAAGCCACTAATGTATTTCTCTTAAATGTTTATGTAGATTCAGCCCACTCGAAAATCTTTAACAGACTAAATGCATTAAATGACACATGATAACATGCTTGTTTATCTTCATTTCAAATATATATTAAGAAAATGACACTCTACCCAGCAATTTTCCTTTTCTATGTACTCTGTCCGTGGTATTCAAGTAATATCTTCTAATGCCAAGTCAACAATTACATCAACATTTAAATGCTTAAATAGTGCGATGCAGATTGCGGTCATCTTCATTTCTACCCATATCAATGGATGTTACCTTTTGGACTACAAGAACAAGAAACAAAAACTGGATAGCTCCCATTACAAGAAACAAAAACAACCGTTAGACCATGGATAACCTTCTATATCGGAAGCCTGGTGAACTTTGATTATGAGTACTCTAATCCTGATCACACGCCATTCCACTTAGATATGCATGGGGTCATAAGCCCTTGAATCTACTCATTACTACTTCTATTAATGGAGGCCATCATATATATATATATATATATAAATACCATCCACCTTAATTAATATCAAAACCTTGAAATTTATTATGGGCCATGCAATATGAAAGTACATATCTTTCCTTGGCCACCTGATTGCATGAATAACAATCCAAGCACTCCATGCATGCAGAGGCGATTTAGTTTCTTTCCCAAACCAAGTAACAAAAAATGCCATCGTTTTCTAAACTCTCACTATAAATTTGGTTGGCCTTGAAACCATTCTCTTCCATGCAAAACACAAAGAGACTGAAACATAGATATTACCGTGGAGAGCACAAAAACAACTGCTACCAAATCGGCATTCGTTCTCATTCTGTTCCTCTATTTTCATGGAAACCAAACAAAAAAAAAATCTACCAAACATACTAAAATTGATATCAGTGATAATAGTTTGTAGCTAGGGTACTTGTAAATAAAATGGGAAACCATCAAATGTGTTGAGAAACCATCAATTTCTAAATAAAATGGGACTAAAGTTAATATTACATGTACGCATATGGTGCCCTCTGCTACAGCCTCTGTATTATCGTGTGTTGTGGCTATCGGTATTAATAATATGGAGTGCTCTGTTTTGAGGCTGCAAAACAGAGGATGTCTCTTCTATCGATTGGTGGACGCCGTGACAGAGGAAGGATGGTGGGTAGAATATTTCCGTGTGGGGACATTGTTGTGTGGAGGAGGAGATGTGATCAGGCCAGGAGATGTGAAGGGATGTTCCGTGGAGGCGTTGCTATGTGGGAACATAATGTACGAGAGAATTGTATGGCGGCAACCCTAGCCTTGTTAATTATGGGGAAGATAAAACGGCAAGATATGGAGTTGTGGTGAAAAAAAAAAAAAAAAGGACATGCAATGAATTTTTTAAATACCCGACAGATTTTATAAATAATTAGAGAAAAAATACTTTGATCATTGCAAGGTGACGTTATGGGTGCAGATCCTTGAAGATATAAGTATGTGTGAGATAATTAACTATGGAATGGTAATTAGATTACAACATTGTTTAATCTTTTTAGTCTTTAAATTTTCCAATCCATAAATTTACCATCACACAATGCACACTCCATAAATAACTCCATAAATTTAGTCTTTTTTTTTTCTTTAAATTTGAAAAAAAATATCTTAGATTGCAACAATGAAGCCTCAAACTTAAAATTGATAAAGATAAATAAAAGAGTACTACTACATCCACAAAGAAATCATACAAAAATTAAACATACAAATTGATGTGGTTTTATCGGATATGTTAGATCTGCTTTACAATAAAAGTAACTTTACAATCTGACAAATCACATTAAGTCATATCAGTTTGTATGATTACTTTGTATAATCTCATTGTGACTATAATATTTCTCTAAATAAAATGGGACTAAAGTTTAAAATTTGAGAATTGATAAATTTTATTTAATAATTACTCCTATTGATGCAACAAGGAAAAAAATAATAATAATGATAGATAAGTGCTGCGGGAGAGGAAGACTATGTGGGAACAAATGAAAAAAGAAGAAGAAGAAGAAGAAGAAGAAGAGAGTTTGGTAAAAGTAACAGTTGGCAGCCTCACGCCAACCTATAATGCCACTTTGCTAGGCCTTCCACCTAGGATTCAAAAGTTAGGTTTACATTTTAATAAATTTATACTTAGGAAAAATTTAAGAATCTCTTTATTTTCTATAAGTAGTGCTCAATGGACTTTATTATAAGGATTTATTTCCTATTACCAGTTAGCAGCTTAATTTAGTTTTAGACAAATAAATGGTTCTAGTAAATTTGAGTGAATTACATTTCATATATTAAGGTTTAGTGGTCAAGTTGTTTCAAGGCATTAATCTAACTACATTTTATTATATAAAACTAGGAGTTAAGAGTTTCTTTAAGGTCTAGTGGTCAAGTTCTATATATTTGTTGTCAAAGATCTTAAGCAATTTCTTGATTATTCGATTTACAAGCATTAGCCTTGTATTCTGGCACAATTTGATTGGCAATATAGAATCAAATTGTGCGGTGTTGAAAAGTTTGTGTTGATGGTATGTTGATATCATTAATAATTTAGTATTACTATATCACTATAATTAATAGTATCATAAGTGATATAGTATTAGTATAGTGATTTATATAATAATTTATATATAGACTTAAAGTATATTGCTAATAGCATTAGAGTACATATTAGTACAAGACCATAAAGTATAAATTTTAATTAATATACATTATATACTAATGTATATTAGTATTACTAATTTACTAATATAGTTATTAAAATGAATATATTGATAATTTATTAATTAACAAAATTTTATTAATATATATATTATATTTAAAGCATATGATTAAATAAATATTCATGTTTGAGATGATAATGATTTTATTATATATATTTTTTATATTAACATAAAATTATAATAACATTATCTTTTATATAATATATATAACAAAATATTATTATATATATAATATAATTATATCTAATATAAAGAAAGAGGCGTACATACATAATATTAGTCAACAAATTAGAAAGAAAGTGGCGGAACCAACAATTTCTTTGAAGAGGGGCTAATTTTTTTAACTGTATGACACATTTATGTAAATTAAATAGAAATTAATAAGTTTATTATTTTTCTTATTAATTTTAATTTAATTTTGATGAGACCTGCAAGTGCACAGTATCGTAGTTTTATAGTAAAGTAATAAGAAAAGTATCGTCCTCAGGGATTGGTACCTTACTCTTGCCAAATACCAAAATTATACTAATTAATCTCAATTTTATCTAGAGGAATCGCTAAGGTTTTTGTAGTTGCAAATAAAACTAGATCAACTTAAAGAGAAATAAGCAAAGGAAATAAAATTGATGTTTGAAGATCAAATTCAATGGGGAAGAAAACTTCTAGGAAATCGATTTCAGCTAATTCTTCACTATGCTTTTCTCATCCAGCTAACTTAATTTAATCCTCTTCTATCTATTAGCAAATCACTAATTCTTCCAAAAGCCTCTTTCGATAGTCAATTGGAAGTGATTCTAGTTTATCAATTCACACAAGAGTATGCAAATTCAATAATCAAGAACGCAATAAGATCAATGATTTAACTACTACATAGGTTCATACAAGTCTTTCGATCTCTATACTTATCTATGCTGAAATATCCAAGATCTACCCTATGATTCCCTCTTTCGATAGCAAATCACAAGATTACTTATCATCTAATCAATGGCCAGTTAATTAGAAGCAATAAATTCAGGATAAATCAGATAAACAAAGAGAGAATTGCATTAAATTAGCATAGACAATCAAGCATAGTTCGAAAATAGGTTACATCGGTTTCCTAGAATGAAGAAAATTTAGCTCATGCTAGAAATGGAATTCAACATAAATGAATTCACCATAATTGTTCTGAGAAGATGGGAAGAAGAAAATAAACACTGAAAAATTCTCCTTGCAGCCTCAACTCGTCGTCAAAAGCTCAAGGGAACGATTCAACGCTTTTCTCTTGTCCGTGCTCGTGTATGATTCCAACGTACGTGCAATAATTGGAATTCCCTCTCCAAAACAAATGAATTGAATCCTTCTAGCTGTGTTTTTCTGTCCCAAAGAGTGTTCTCCAGTCAAAACTCGCGGCTCTAGAGTGAAAAAATGGCTTTTATATGGTCCCACGGCGGAAAACCTAAAATCTGTCAAAATACGATGTTCGCTCGAGCGGGGTGTCGAACGCGCGTCGAGCATTCGACTCTGCCTAATTTCGCTCGAGCGGCCAATGTCTCTGCTCGAGCGATCTTCGTTTTTCAGCAACCCGCTCGAGCTCCTTGTCGAGCGGCAATCGAGCGTTTGAATCTGCCTGAATTCGCTCGAGCGGCCAAAAGCCTCCGCTCGAGCGAACTTGTAAAATCTGCAATATGAAATTTTGCAAGTCATCAAATACCCCCAAACTTACAACTTTGTTTGTCCTCAAACACAAAAAGAAAAACAAATGATAGTTTAGGCAATATCAACTCGACCCCAAAGAGAAGTATCATCACTCACCAAGCTTTTATGAATTTAGATTTCATCTCTAGTATCTTACTCTTTTAACATCAAAGATAGCAAGAAAATCAATCAAAAATTTTGCAATTTGTCAAGCAAGAGTTAGGCGTTTACTTCAACCTAAAGCTAAGACCTTGAGTGTGTGTGTGATATAGTCAATTTAACCTCAAACCACCTGCAAACTCAGATAAAAGTAGAACAACCAAAATCAGAAGAATTCTCTTAAAACTTAACCCCATAAGTCCAATTTTCAGAAATCCTCTCCACTAATGTAGTCAACACCAAAATCAAAGATCAAAAGGTCTTTATTAAGGTTGTAATGATAGGCCACAGGGTGAGGGTTAAGCAAGACTGGATATGGGAGATTAAATCAAACTGGAAAAATACTTAGTGAAAAGAACATTAAAAGAGAAACTCACATGATTCAAATCATAGCTCTTTCTTGGCAATATGCTCATACTTGTGGCATTATTATTGCTGTAATCACTGATGTAATACCAACACTTCCCTTAACAAAATCTGAGGTAATTCACATTCCGCTTGGCGACTTTTTTTTCTTTTCTTTTCTTTTTTTTTTTTTTTTTTTCAGTCACTTCCTTTCTTCTTCTTCTTTTTCTTTGATCAAACAGAGCAAACATAATACGGTTCATCATGAAACCAATTTTCTCTTTTAAATGTAACTCTCCACCAAAGTATTTTCTCAAACTATCAACGGTAGATTCATTGTTTTTCAGGCTTAGAGCGGGCATGGTTTATGTCGTTTAAAGAACAAATAAAGGCTCATGAAGGCTCAAGGGGGTTGACTATGGAAACACACCATGTAATGATGGCATGACATTTAGGACGGCTGGGAAAGCTTTTTGGTTATGCCAAAGAAATGCCTAGATCATTTCTCTAATATTTGGTCTCAACTAGGATTTTGCCTCAAGGACCCATCAACGGATTCTAGAGCAAAGCAAAATCGAACCTCCCTCTTTCAATTAATTCAACTTCTTCTCTTCATAAGCAAAATGGAATAAGAGAAAAACGACTATGTGTTCAATTGTGTTCAAGGTCAAAGATTTAAACCAAAGTACCCACAAAACTTCACTTGACATAAAAGAAATTTTTGAAAATTTTTCTCAAAACCATCTTCAATCACAAATTTCAGAGTCATAGAGAATTCAATCTTACTCCAATGCATGCTTGGTAAGAGACTCAAACAACCCATCAACAACCCAAGACTTAGAAAACAAGAGGATCAAATGATTATAGGAGTTTACACCCCCAAACTTAAACTAAACAATGTCCTCATTGTGATGCAAAAGTAAAAAGGATTGAAGAAATAAAGGAACTTCCCTGGTTTCATAGTGAACCTTCTGAGGTTTTAAAATTTTCCAGCTCTTTATTCTTGCTAAATAATCCTGCATCAAAAACCAATTTATTAAAACTTAAATAAATAAAGATAATAAAATAAATGAAAGAAATAAAGATAGATCTATGGGTTGCCTCCCATAAGCGCTTGTTTTAAAGTCTACAGCCAGACTTTTCAATGATCATCAGTTAGGATATCCAAGAGGAATAAATGCATAGTTCCTCTCCATTTGCTCTCCATAGTAGTGCTTCAATCTCTGACCATTAACTCTGAAAATATTCCCAGTCTTGTCCTTCAAATCTACTGCTCCAAAAGAGGAAACTTCATGAATTGTATAAGGACCCGTCCATCTTGATTTCAACTTTCCCGGAAAGAGTTTGAGTCGTGAATTGAAGAGTAAAACTTGTTGTCCTGGAGCAAACTCTCGCCTAAGAATCTGTTTGTCATGCCACTTCTTCGTCCTTTCTTTATAGATCTTTGCATTTTCATATGCATCATTCCGGAACTCTTCCATCTCATTCAATTGAAGAAGTCGCTTTTCACCTGCTGCCTTCAAATCAAAGTTAAACTTTTTCACAGCCCAATAAGCTCTATGCTCCAACTCTACAGGAAGATGACATGCCTTTCCAAACACTAATCGGTATGGAGACATCCCAATAGGTGTTTTAAAGGCTGTACGCTATGCCCACAAAGCATCATCAAGCTTCTTCGCCCAATCCTTTCTATTGATTTTGACCGTCTTCTCAAGGATGTTCTTGATCTCTCTATTTGAAATTTCAGCTTGACCATTAGTTTGAGGATGGTAAGCAAGTGCTATCTTGTGCTTCACACCATATTTAGAAAGAAGATTCTCAAATAACTTGTTGCAAAAGTGAGTCCCTTCATCACTAATAATAGCTCGTGGAGTGCCAAATCTTGTGAATATGTTCTTGTGCAGAAATTTGAGCACTACCTTTGCATCATTTGTTGTTGTAGCAATTGCTTCCACCCATTTTGACACATAGTCAACTGCTAGCAAGATATAAGCAAAACCAAAAGAAGGAGGAAAAGGCCCCATAAAATCTATTCCCCAAACATCAAACAACTCAACTTCTAAGATACCTTTCAATGGTAACTCATGACGCCTAGAAATATTTCCCATACGTTGGCACCGGTCACAAGTTTTCACCAAAGTGTAACTATCACGAAAAATAGAAGGCCAAAAGAACCCACTTTGAAGTACCTTAGCTGCTGTACGGGTGGCTCCAAAGTGTCCTCCATATGATGAGGAATGACAATGATGGAGGATGTCTTGCATCTCTTCTTCCGGCACACATCTTCTAATGATTTGATCAGGGCATCTTTTAAACAACAAAGGCTCATCCCAAAGATAGTGATTCACATCATGCAAAAATTTCTTACGTTGATGGTAAGTAAGATCAGGTAGTAAAACTTTACAAGCTAGATAATTAACAATATCAGCATACCACGGAAGCTTGATCTCACATGCAAACAACTGCTCATCAGGGAATGCCTCTTGGACCACTGAATCTAGTCTTTCTTCCTCTTGCTCTAACCGAGAGAGATGGTCAGCCACTAAATTTTCACTTCCCTTCTTGTCTCGAATCTCCAAATCAAATTCTTGAAGAAGGAGGATCCAACGAATTAGCCTAGGCTTAGCATCCTTCTTGCCAAACAAATAGCGAAGTGCTGCATGATCAGTGAACACTATCACCTTTGTCCCAATGAGGTAGGACCAAAATTTGTCACAAGCAAACACCACAGCAAGCATCTCCTTCTCAGTTGTTGTATAATTTAACTGAGCTTCATTCAATGTCCGGCTTGCATAATAGATGGCTCTAAACAACTTGTCCCGCCTTTGCCCCAACACTGCTCCAATTGCAAAGTCACTTGCATCGCACATAACTTCAAAAGGTTGACTCCAATCAGGCACAATCACAATTGGTGCTGAAATTAGCTTCTCCTTGAGTGCATTAAAGGCCTGCAAACAAACAACATCAAAGTCAAATGCAGAATTTTTCTCAAGAAGATTACATAAAGGTTTAGAGAGTTTAGAAAAATCCTTGATAAATCTTCTATAAAATCCCGCATGTCTCAGAAAACTTCTGATTCCCTTCACATTCTTTGGAGGTGGTAGTTTCTCTATGGTTGCAATTTTGGCTCGATCCACCTCAATTCCTTTGGATGACACTCTATGGCCCAGCACGATCCCTTCTTGAACCATGAAATGACACTTCTCCCAGTTTAGGACTAGATTTTTATCTTCACATCTCTGCAAAACAAGAGCTAAGTTATGCAAACAATGATCAAAAGATGTACCAAAAACTGAAAAGTCATCCATGAATACTTCCATTATATCTTCCACCATGTCAGAAAAGATAGCCATCATGCAACGTTGAAATATTGCAGGGGCGTTGCACAATCCAAAGGGCATCCTCCTAAAAGCAAACGTCCCATAGGGGCATGTGAATGTAGTCTTCTCTTGATCTTCAGGGGCTATAGCAATCTGATTATACCCCGAATAACCATCCAAAAAACAATAGTAGGAGTACCCAGCCAATCGATCCAACATCTGATCAATGAATGGAAGTGGAAAATGATCATTCCTTGTTGCTTTATTCAACTTACGGTAATCCATACATACACGCCATCCCGTGACCGTTCTTGTAGGAATGAACTCATTATTTTCATTTTTCACTACCGTCATTCCACCCTTCTTTGGTACAACTTGCACTGGACTTACCCATGAACTGTCTGAAATAGCATATATAATTCCAGCATTAAGGAGTTTCAAAATTTCAGCTCTCACTACTTCCTTCATTGCTGGATTTAATCTTCTTTGGTGCTCAATTGTTGGCTTGTAAAGCTCCTCCATTAAAATCTTGTGCATGCAAATGGAGGGACTTATTCCTTTTATGTCAGAAATAGTCCATCCCAAGGTTGTTCTATGCTCCCTCAATACACGCAGCAACTTTTCCTCTTCTTCGGGTGTGAGTGATGTAGCAACAATCACTGGAAAGGTATCACTATCACCCAAGAATGCATAGCGAAGATGCTCAGGTAATTGCTTTAACTCCGGAGTATTTTTCTGCATCTTTTCTTTATCATTTTCAGATTCACTCTTTGGTACCACCGGCTCTAGCTTCCCCACTTCATTACTAAGTGATGTAACCTGCTGCAATGCTCCCAAAGCAAAAACATAGTGGAGAAATTCTTCACTAACAAAAGGTAAGTCAGATTCACAAACAGCAGAATTATTAAAATCGAAAGCATGAGATGAAGAGGTGATACAGCGTTCTAGGTGGTCGGATGGCATAACTTCTTGAAAGGCCTCTTCTACACATTGCTTAATGACATCTACCCGAAAGCAAGTACTTGGATCTTCTGGAAATTTCATGGCTTGGTAGATGTTGAACATAACCTCTTCCTTATTAACTCTCAATGTCAATTCACCCTTTTGAACATCAATCAAAGCTCTACCCGTGGCCAAGAATGGTCGGCCAAGAATTAGTGGGATATCTTCATCTTCCTCCATATCTAACACCACAAAATCAGCAAGGAAAATGAATTTATCCACCTTTACCAATACATCCTCTATGATCCCACGTGGATACTTGATGGACCGATCCGCTAGTTGCAAGGAAATTGTTGTATGCTTCATCTCTCCAAGTCCTAATTTCCTGCAAACAGAAAATGGCATAAGATTAATACTAGCACCAAGATCACATAAGACTCTATCAAAAAATGAATCTCCAATAGTGCAAGGTAAAGTGAAACTCCCCGGATCTTTCAATTTTTGAGGTAATTTCTTTTGAAGAATGGCACTGCATTCTTCAGAAAGCTTCACTGTTTCAAACTCCTCCAACCTTCTCTTCTTGGAAATAATGTCTTTCAGGAATTTGACATAGTTTGGCATTTGTTCCAAGGCATCTGCAAAAGGAATATTAATGTGAATTTTCTTTAAAATATCCAAAAACTTAGAAAATTGCTTATCTAGTTTTTGCTTTTGAAAACGCTGAGGGTAAGGAAGTGGAGGAGCAAGAATAGGAGGATTGTCAGGAAATGAAATTGTAGGAGGCAAGTCGGTCTCCTCTAGTGTATCATTGACAATCTCCTCTTCTTCTACTTGATCTTTGCTTTGGCCATTGTTTGCAGCGATAGGAGTGGACTTGCTCTCCTTTAATGGTGCCCTCTCAATTTCTTTTCCACTCCTAAGTGTGATGGCCTTGCATTGTTCCTTTGGATTCACTTCAGTGTTGCTTGGAAAAGCTCCTCTTTGTTGGGCATTGATGGTAGTGGCTAGTTGCCCAATTTGCACTTCAAGATTCTTCATAGTGGCTCCCGTATTACTACAATGAGTCTCAATGTTGTCCAACCTTGAATCAGTCTTCTTAAACCTTGCATTGGTCTCCTGAACAAAGGAAACCATGGCATCCTCAAGTGACATCTTCTTCTCGCTTGGTTGGCTATCAAATCCTGGAGGATGTTGAGGTTGCAACACATTCTTTGTATTTCCATATGAAAGATTCTCATGATTTCTAAGCCCTGGATGATAGTAATTTCGCATAGGATTACCACGATAATTGTAGTTCCGATTGTTGACATATTGAACTTGTTCTTGACTCGCCTCATTGCTTGGAACTATCAGACTTGTAGATGTTACATATTCTGTACTTTGTGGTATCCTTTGTGTTGTCAAGGCTGAAATCTGATGAGATAGAGTAGCTACTTGAGCGGAAATAGCTGCTATCGGCTCCAAGTCATGAATTCCAGCAACCTTCTTAGCCAAAGTCCTCTCAGTTGGCCATTGATAGTTGTTTGAGGCCATTTCTTCCAAAAGTGCAGTAGCACCTTCAGCTGTCTTCGACATCAAAGTTCCACCAGAAGCAACATCAACTATAGTTCGAGTTTGCCCATTTAACCCATTATAGAACATCTGAACTTGCAACCAATCTGGCAATCCATGTTGTGGGCAACGTCGAACTAAGTCTTTATACCTCTCCCATGCTTCATAGAGTGACTCAAAATCATTTTGCTTGAACTGGCCAATCTCACTCCTGAGTTGGGCTGTTTTTGCAGGAGGAAAGAATTTAGCAAGAAACCTCTCAGCCATGTCCTGCCAACTAACAATGCTTCCCGGTTGTAGAGATTGTAGCCAACCTCTAGCCTTGTCCCTCAAAGAGAAAGGAAACAATCTCAGTCTAATGGTGTCTTCAGTAACACCATTGATCTTCACAGTGTCACAAATCTCCAAGAACATAGCCAAATGAATATTGGGATCATCCAGTGGTGATCCGCTGAATTGAGCCTGCTGCACCATGCTAATGAAAGCTAGTTTGAGCTCAAAGTTGTTGGCATTGATTGGCTGGCGCATTATACTCGAGTAATTTCCGTTCACAACTGGCCGTACATAGTCCTTCAAGGTGCGTGGTAGTACCTCACGATCTTCTTCAGCCATGGCTAGTATCTTATTTCTTCTTAGTGATCTAAGAGTTCTTTTAATCTCTGGATCAACAGGAATAATATCACGAGATCTAGCACGGCGCATCCAATGTCAAAAACACACCTGTAGAACAAATTAAAACAAAATTCTAAATTAAAACCAAGATTACTTTGTATCGATATTGACGAAAAGAATAAGAATAA